>NC_079135.1:38987380-39293213 GCF_945859705.1 Episyrphus balteatus
TTATTATTTCAGCTCAAAATACTTATATCGACCATGTCTATACAACATCTACAAACAGCGCGCTAGAATTTTTTGAACCCAACCAATTTTTTCATCAAAAAAGTACAAAAATCAATCTTTTTTCTCTCATCAAATCTATTTTTTTAAATGACAACCTATGATAAATTTTATATCATCTGAAAGCTTATTTCAATTTTTATATGACGTATCAATCATATTTCTACCATGCCTACAAAAAAAGTAAGAATTTTTTAAAGACAACTATGTCGAAATTTGAAACTTAGATTACGGTAATTCCTACACTGGTGGCTGGTCATCGGCAACAGATCTCCACAGTTGTTTTGAGGTATTTTTCAATTTAGGATTGTGTAACTTTTAGAGCACGTACCGTTATGTGTGATATATCAAATGAAAGGTTATGTTATCAGCTTGCGTATTAAAGTAAAATCAAATTTGTATGTGCACTAGATCAAAAGATATAACGTGTGTAGAAAAAGAACATCATTGTACCGTTATCTCAGAATTTTGCTATGAAATTAATTGAAATTTTGTACAATTATAGTTTATTTAATTACCTATCTACAGTACGAATTTCATTCATCTATCTATTAAAACAAAAAAGTTATAATAAGTTGAATCTTGTTTCAAATCACTACGATCACTACGATACCAGAAAAAAAAAATGAAACAATATTATTACCGACTTCCAAAAAGGAGGAGGAGGAGGATTGGAAAGGTGCTAACTGCGATGTGGTCCCATTTCAATTTCGTTCAGTTCTGGCCATAGGAACTATTAGAAAAACCATAAAACCCAGTTTAAGCCATGGAAGTCGATTTTGTTTTTTGATAAAAATGATTATTTTTTTTAATGTATACTAACAAAGTAATACTTAGGCACTCTTATCTATAAGAGCAAGTAGTGCGACCCAGTCGTGCATTTAATTATTTTTTTTTTTTACTCTTTTTGATCCAATTTTCGCTATTTAAAGGCATATGTATTACTAAACTCTTTTCTTCAAACTTTTTTTGAGTTCTTTAGGATATAAGATTGGGATCAGTAAAATTATATAAGTTTAAATTGAGGTATTTCTTTGACCAAACTAAAAAAAACATTTAGGTATTTTGAATATTTAATAATTTTAGAAATTTTGAAACTTGTAAATTTTGATAAGATTTGCGTTATTGTACTTTGACGTAAGAAATTGGTTGTGTATTCCCAATGATACGATGAACGGAATAGAAAAACAAAATTAAGGTTGCGCTTTTGTTTTTGCCCATTAAATAAATCTTAAGAATTTTTTTTTCATTTTAAATAACAACAAAAAACAAACTCTTAGGGATTATTAAGTGTGCAAAAACACAAAACCTGTATAAAAAAAAAACCGTAAATAAAATAAAGTTAAATTTGCCAACGTCCAATTTTATAGTTTTCATAGATTTGGCTTTTTAAATTTCCAAGCAAAATCATAAAACATGATTTACAAAAGGTTAAAACTCCTATTTTCTTACTTCCATGCAGAGACAGAAAATAGACATCAAAGATCAACTTGTCTAATTAACTCCTCAAGAAAAGTAAACAATTAAAAATAAAATGCACGACTGGGTCGCACGTACTTGCTCTTGTAGTTCAAAGCATCTTTATCTTAAATATCTATTGGAAATTTAAGATTTTGTGGAGAAAAAAAAAATCGAAAGTTAAAAAAATTCAATTTTTTAAATATTTTCTGAAAAACTTTTTTTTTAAATTTTTTTTTTCATTTTACACTTCAATACCTATGATGTCTGTAAATTTTGAAAAAATTGACGTATGCTTTGATGAAATGTATGAACTTAAAAAACATGTCAATTTTTGAAAAACGGCAACGCCATATTTCCGTTCTCGGCATTTTTTGAGAAAAACTAAAAACGCAGTTTTGTTAGAATCAATAAGAGTACTGCGCACACCAAATTTAAACGAAATCGTTAGAGCCGTTTTCGAGAAATTTGAAATACCTCGAAAATGTTATATGGGAGATATGCGTTAAATTGGAGATATTAAAAAAATAAAAAAAATTGTCCTAGGGAATTACGTAAAAATCATCTGTACCAAGTTTCAAGCAAATCCATCCATCCGTTTAGGCCCTAGCTCCATGTACAGATGGACGCACAGATCGACGGACAGCATGACGAAAACCACTTTTTTGATCTTCTCCATCATCGTAATGTTGGTTTTGATTAAAACCTCGATTTTTTTTTTCTACACGAAACCAATACTTGCCCTATAGAGCAAGTAAAAAAGTTACACATACACCACAGTGTCCCTCTGAATTAAACAGATAATGTTGGTTTTGCTAAATACAACATAAAACAAAAACATACATTTTTTGGTTAGTACAATGTTCAATGTCTGAAACTCATTTTTTATCAAATATAAAGTAAAAGTAAAACTCAAGGCATAAAATATACCAACTATATAAAAATAACATCCCCTTTTAAAAACTAGGCCACTTCTTGTTAAACTGTTTAATTTTTCTCCATCCTCCTTAAGCAATGAATTTAACTTCCAATTCAATATCCTTTGCTTTTACAAAAAAAAAAAAGCTATCATTTGAAATTGCTAATTAAATCACTCGAACTTTCTCATTTCATCTACCCCATTGAAATCCAATTAAGAAATCATTTCTTTAAGTTTTAATTTTTTTTTCATCTTCGAATGTCGCCGTCTTCTATGTTGCCATACGCTACTCCTCCAAAGCTACTCAATGTTGCAGACTAGAATTCAATTAAATAAACTTATATTATACCTATTTCACCCCCGCGTTCTATATATCGACGGGTGCAAAAAAAAAACAAAAAAAAAGTGGAATATTGTTTGTTTCCCTCGGGCTAAAGTGACAACTAAAACTTTAAAAAAGAACACAATTACCCTAAAAATATTCCCAAAATTTATCCTCTAGTGATGGTTGGTGGTGGTGCCATCCAACAAAAAACAAATCGAAGAATGTGGCTTTTATTTTTAGAACACAATGACGCCGAGCCGACGACGTCACTAAAAGAAAGATAGATACCTAAAACCACGACGACTACGACGACACACATATCTTCCATCTTAGAACATAGAAATACTGTCGAGAAAAGACCCAAAAATCTATCTTTTTTTTTGCCACAAAAAGGAATTCGATTTTCAAAGTGAATTGAAATGAGCAAGAAAAAAAAAAAAACAGAAAAAAAGGATGATAAAACTAGGACATGCACTTAAGGCCCAACACAAATTTGTTAACTCAACGTAGTTTCTGTCATATTTCTATTAGCCCCCAAATTACGACAACGACGAGTATACGACTAAAGCTCCCGCCCAGAAGGCACCCAATTTCGGGTTGGGGTAGTCAGGGGTGGTAATGGTGATGGCCCGACAGGCGGCTCGATTTAGTTTTGGTTTTGTCGATGATTTCGGATCGGCACGGCTAGGCGACTGAATTGTGCTCCTTTCTTTTGTCGTTATTATGTTTTATTTTTTCTTCTCCTTTTTTTTTCCATAATACGAGTAAGATGCTGGGTGAAGATTGAGGCAACATTTTTGGCAAGACACCAGATATTGATTTACCGCTCACTCAATATTCACACACCTAAAAAACACACATACACATCATAACTTTGCAAAACTATAAGGGTGCTAAAACGTATCTCATATTTTTGTGTGCCTTTTTTCCCTTCAAGACACTTCATCCCCAATTTTTTTTTTTTTATATGAAACACAAAAAAAAAAAGAAATCTCTTTTTCTAGGACAGTTTGCTCCTCATCAGCAGAGCGTGTATCCTTTCCTTTCTGTGTTCTATACACCCACCCATCTACCATCTCGCTAGAGCCAGCATATCCGCCTGATGTGATGTGCCTGTTGTGGTGCTATATCCTCAGGCTTATCCTACCGTTACGGAACTGCAAGACTGCCGTCAAAAAGGCGCACACAAGGTGGAATTGTCATTTATACCGACTATATATTGTGTTTATTTAGTTTTGTTCTCTTTTTCGTCCTGCTGCTGGATGCTGGATCCTGATATGGCATTCGTTTTTATGCTAAGGTTTGTGAATTTCAAACTCATTGTGGGGGTGGTATATTCGGTGATGAGGCTGATCCTGTGTTGCTGATGCCAGAACGAGGACAGACGGACGACGGACGTTGGGTTATCTTAATGTTTCGGCTTAGAGAAAACTATTTTTCAACTTGGGTTTATTTTTTCAAACGTTTTGGTTGCCTCCACAAGCACACACACATTGATGGCGATGCCATTGCTGATGGCAGCAGTTCTGTCAAAGGGACAAAAATGGGGCTAGCAAGGGTTATAGGGTGCATATATTTATTTATATTTTCGCGGGTGGTTTGTTTTTCGTTCGTTTTCGAAACCAATCCACTTGAAAAAGGGAGAGGCTTTTTCGTTTTTTTTTTTTTCTGGCACAATATCAGAGCTCTACTCTTGTGTCTGTGATGGTCCAAGAGTATAGTAAAAGTATTACATTTTTTACTCTGCAACACAAACAACAATAAAAAAGTTTGTTTTTACTTTTTTTTTTGTTATTGCTTTATGTTTGTATTATACAGTGGAAGAGCTCCCACTGTAATATAACGGTTCGATATGGAAACGGATCAGTGGATCCCTTTGAGATTCGAAATTGTAATTATATGAGGATACATTTTTGGGGGGAGAATATTCTTTGTTATAATGGCGCCTACGTACTTGAGGAAGGGATGAAAAAAAAAATAGTAGTAGTTTGTTATTGGGGTTGTTCAGCTTCAGAGATTTTTCAATATGCATCGCAAAAGGGGGAGAAAAAAAAACACAAAATAAAACCCTTGTTTACAAGAACATCAGAGAGATATCAAGAAATCAGTGATATTTCACTTTTTGATTTTTTTTTTTTTATTGTTTGAGCTCATTTGTAGCGCGCCTTAGAACTTTTGCAGAAATATTTTAATATATCAATGAATGAAAAAAAAAAAAAAACATTGTGATATTGTCACATTGTGACAGGACATCTTTTCACATAGAAATGAAATCTTTTCTTGTTATTTTTTTTTTTTTTTTGTTATTTCTTATCATAATTTATTTGTCTACTGTGGCGGTATCTAGGACGAGAAGAAGTCCTTTTTTGAAGAAGAAGATGGTTCCTTATATAATATTCATGTGATTTTTGAGAATATTAATAGTTGGTATAGTGGTAGTGGAGAAGTTTTCATTTATTTTCATTTGTTCCTTTTGTGTTGATATTTTTACTGACATAACATAATTTATGACAGGGAATTAAATGTTATAGGGCTTTTCTGTTATCATTTTGCGAAATTAAGTTGTTATTTTTGATGATAGCAATTTGTATGATTATATATTTTTGTAAATAGTTTTAGGACAGTGTGGTGATAGGTTGTGGAAGTTGAAACAGTATAAATATTTAATAGGACTTTTAAATTAGGACACATTTTTTTTAGGGGAAATTAAATTTGTTTTCACTATATAAATTGTTTGAGATTAATTTAAACACATAAAAACCTTTAATAACATTTTTGTAGAGGATAAAATTATCCTATTAAATGAGCTTATTACCAGGGTCCAGATTACTTCAAATAAAACGAAAATAGTTTCGTTTCGAAAATTGATGTCATTTTTATAATAAAAATAGATAAAAATAAGGAGAACAATATTCCAAACCATAATACGTCATCGTTTTAATTTTAACTGATTTGTTGACAATTCTGTAAGTTGATTAACTTAAACATACATATTTGCGTATTTCTTTGCCGTTTGGAACTTAAATAACGGCAAACAAGTTTCAGATCGATCAAAGAAATTTTAGAGGGTTCACAAGTCTTTTGAAAAAAAAAAATCAAAAAACCCTAAAGGTTAATATATGGATTTTTTAGAGTTTTTATTGTTTTACTCAGTTGTTTTGATTCGAAAAACATGTAAATTATTATTTATTGTTCAATTTTCATTAAAAAAAATTGCGATTTTATTGACTTAAGGCCCTTACTGTAAGAATCCATGGGCGGCGAGCAACCCCAACCCCCATGATCCAGCCACGTAAAAACAAAATATAAAGAAATTTTTGGTTTTTTGTTAATTTCTCGAAAATGACAAGATGTTTTTGGATGCGGTTTTCTGTTTTTGTTCAAAAACAAATAAGAGCATCGAATTTTAAAAACTTAATTAGTACTTAATTACATGAAATTTTGAAAAAAATTTGTTTAAAATTTTTTTTTTTTTTTCAAAATTTTGGTTTTGAAAATTAATTTTTCAAAAGCTGTACCAGAAAATGGCCATATTAAATATTCTTGTAAGAAGACGAGGTTGATTTTTAATAATTTTTTTTTTCAAATTAAGTAGTTTTTTTTTTTTTAAATTGCCCCTCCCCGCTAAACGAAGGGGAATAGACCCCCATATGATTTTTTTCTTGTCTCGATCGAACCTACACGCTCTAGCTTTTTGGCACATTGCTCCCTCTTTTTGGCAAATTGCTCCCAGTACTTTACTTCCACCAAGCATGTAAATTTTCAAGGGCGTTGTGAATCCTCTTTTTTTGATGACTAATGACATCCGTCCCTGCAATGTACAAGAAGAAAAAAAAAAGCGCAGTTTCACTCCACCCTAATATGGGTACCACTTTTAAATGGGAATACATTGTATCTCAAACATATTTCTTCATAAATTTTCATTTTTACTATGTACATATTAAATTAAATATAAATACAAATAAAAAGTACGTATACGCCACAGTGAACAATATAAACGATTGTTTTTTTTTTCCTAATGTATTTACTTTATTTACTTAAAACTTTGAAAATAATTAAATTGACCAAACTAAATTAATTAAACTAATTTCCAATAGTTAAACAGGGAAAATTGAAGGAGTAATTCTTGAGTAGTATTCTAACTATAAGGGACTGAAACATTGATATCACTTGAGGAGTGACTTTTCAAACTAATTACAAATGGATCCCACAAATCGGGCCTTCAAAACCGATGAATGAAAACTGAAAATCGTATGAAAAATCACAATTTTACTTTTAGTTTTTTCGATTTGCTGAGAACTTTTTGAAAAGTCAATCTAACTTCTTCTTCTTCCTTTTTCTCGGCGCTGTTATGATCTCGATGTCGAGGGGATCATAACTATCCCACGTAACTGCTTCACACTAGTGATCCGCCTGTGGGGTTCGCCGGGTTGACCTCAGAAATCGGCGGCAAGCCTCCCGGTTTTGTATTGTTCCATTTCTAAGGCCAACTGAATGCTGGTGGTTTTGCATTTGCTTGTACCAGGAGGTCAATCTAACTAACTAACTAAACATAAACAAGAGTCTATTTGACAGTTTACTTTATCAGTAACATCAGCTCCACTATCGACCTTATACATATATTAATGCGGCCTTTTGAATTTATCTAAGCTCTTTTTAGACCATAATAAGTATTTCCCGACGGCATTTAATTGGGCTGAATTATTGATTTTTGAATTCGCTGTTGTTGTTGTTGATGTACATTGTAGTTTTTTAACTCTTTGTCAAATCTGTGGTAATTGGATAGTATTAAGAACGAATTACATCGCTGTGAAATTTTTTTTTTAAAAACTTCTTTTTTTCTATTCATTCTAATTTTTTTTTTTTTTTTTTTTCAAATTAATTTTTGCTCCCAATGTGATTGGAAATTTTGGCGTTTGTATCTATGTATTTCGCTCAAAATCAAAATATTTTTAGTCTCAATTTTTTGTTTTCATTTTTCTTCTGATGTACAGAAATTAAAAAAAAAAATATATAGATACATTAAGTTTTGTTATTGCATTTTTTTAATAGTCCCTTGCACAAGAAAAAATTAGAGAAGTTTTGTTTCATCAACTTGTATAAAAGTTTTTATTCCTATGATTATAAATTCTAATATTTTTTTTCCTGCAATTGGATTTTATTTTTTAAACTTCCTTTATTTTAGGTAGCTCTACCCTAATTTTGTCTAAACCATCACAGAATATATGTTGGGTTAGGGTTGTTGGGTTAGGGTTGTCCATTCTCTATATTGCACACCCTGTATATTTTCAGACATATTCTAAACAAAAATTCCCAGGGAAATGGTTTCGGGAGAAGGGCCCCAATCGGAAAAATAGCGAAAATTTCCATTTTTTTTTGGTTTCCCCATATTCTTAACAGTTGAGGAACGAAATTCAAGCTAAAAAAATAATGAAATTTCAGGAACTTTTCAGTTAGGAGTTTTTTTTCAGGAATAGGATTATGACGATTACAACTAAACTTCAACTTTTTGAATCGTTATACCTAAGAAACGGTGGGTCTTAGGAAAAAAAGTGTCATGACACTTTTTATATATAATAATCTGGTCTACAATTCTTGCATTGAAAATTTTTTGATAAGACTTACCGTTTTGCTGAAAATCGTGAAAAACCAGTTTTTGTGACCTTTTGACCCCTATAACTCTTAACGCGGACACGATATCAATGTCGATTTTTCACATCTTCAAAACAAAGCCGTCATTAAGCTGTATACCAAAATTCAGCCCAGTAGGAATTTTTCCGCAGATTGGGCTTAAAAATGACTAAAATGACTGGGCTAGACAAGAAACTCTGGTGAACGCCTTGCGACTAAAGTCGAGTGATTTTATTTCGAATTAATAAATCTCAGACCTAAAACACTCAACTCAAACAAAAATTCATTTTTGCCATATAAGGAAATTAATATTCCTTGTTACTGTTCTAATTTTCAATGGTATCAATATACTTTTTCACACAGTAATCTAATGAAGATCAAAAGATTCAATTAAAATTATCACTTCGAGATTATTGATATGACACGATAATATCTTGTATACCTACAATCTATGTAATTAATGAAATCCCATATAAGCCAAGGAAATGCGATTCTCATCTTCTTCATTGTTATAGAGAGAGTATCAATAACAGATGGAAAACAATCAAGATTTCTTTTGCTTTTTTCGCCAGGCTCCACATATACCAACATATCTATCTACATTTTGGTATTATTTACCTCAAGGACGATTTTAGATAAAAGAATCTATTCGCACTCAAAAAAGACATCATAATGCCCTAATTAATCTTCACACTACCTTCAAGAAAAAAAGAAACCCATCTACTTCATATATCCATACACACACACACACATGAAGCACCCAAGAGTGGTCTCAACGGAAAAGAGCACATAGAATGGAAAATTCTTTGTCAACAAAGTGTTCGTTCGCATCACAAGAGAGCTTTCCTTATCTCATTTTCTGCTTTGTCACCATCATCACCACGAAAATTCAATTTCCTCATACTCTCACGACGACGATGGCAAGCGATAGAGATGAAGACGACGACGACGACCCACCGAAGCTGAAGCAGAAGCCAAAGACTCCCCCGAGCGTACCGCCTGCCGCCGACGACGACGAGGACGACAACGACCCACAACAATGAATCGTCGTAGGTGACGCCAACAAGTTTGAAGCGCATCACAAAGTCCTGAGTTCCTGATATTCTGTTAAGTATGAAAATGCAGATATACAGAAGTGCATGCTGGGGAAAATTATTCACATACCTACATTAGGAATAAAGAAAAAAATAAAGGAGGGTGGTGGGGAATTGAGTATTCTTTCTCCTTGCTCCTTATACTCCTTTAGAAAATTAACACTTTTAGCATTTTCCATTGTGTGTTACTGATGGCAGCGAGGGAGGTGGTCGGTTTTAGATGATGTGTCTCTGCGGACTGAGTCATTTCTAATTATGGCATTTCTCGAGTCTCATTTCTGTTGGAAAATTAGTTTGTTTAAGATGCACAGTGTCATAATAAATGTCAACAGAACTAATATTTTACAATTGATACAAAAATATAAAATAAAAAAAAAAGATAATAAGCGCAACAATAAATGTAGGGTGACTCTTTTAAATCCTACACTCTTTAATCTTTTATTATAGAAGATTTGAATTCCGTAAAACTTTGATAGAAATTGTATCAAAGTACTGAACTATTTTCCTTGAGCATTTATTTTGTATGCCCTTCATCTTAGACTACATAACGTTTCTTTTTCCTTAGCAATAGTTTGATCTTATTTACCGTGCGAAATATTAATTAAAAAAACTGCTATTTCGGAGGTCACTGTGACGTATACGTACTATATTTATCTTTCAAAAAAACATTAAAAAACAATTTTTGACCGACCAACTAAACAAATTTATTGATTTTTTGAGACCATTCTCTGATCCCATAAAGGATTTTCAAAATTGTACACACAATTTATAAAGATCACGGAGCCTAAGGGTCATTCCACGCAAGTTGACCACTAATAAGCAAACAATGAAAGTGAAAGTATAAGAAATTAAATGATGCTATTTTTTTGGTAAAACAGTACTTAGCTCAGTAAAATTTTGTACAAACGATTGCTAAGGATAAACAGAAGTTTTTTATTTGTTGCTTTACATTTTTTTCTAAAATTATACTTTTTTAACCCTTCAACTATTAAGGATTATTAATAATAAATAAAAGTAATCGCTTGGTTGTTGTTTAGAGCATAAAATATTTACTCAGTAATATACTGAGTACCAATAAAAAAAAAAGAGGTTGTCTGTAAAGCCGGTTTACGGACGATGATTTTACGTGATAAAGTCGTCAGAAAACAGGTTGTATGCTTTTGTTTAAAATGAGTCCATTGAAGCGTTTACTTATTTCAAACAATCATAATTTTCAAGGAAAAGCTAAAAAAAATTACCTTTTTTCTTTTCTCGTTATTTTAATTTTTTTATTTTAAAAGCTTACAAAAAAATTATACCAAATACATATTTCTTCTAAAGAATAAAACCATTTTTAAATCTTTACAATGCGCAAAAAGTATTAAAATAATTAATTAAAAACAATCTTTTCTTATGAAAAAATTGAAAAAATCATTTCTTATGAAAAAATTGAAAAAATCATTTCCATCACCCAAAAATTCATTTTTTTTTGATATTTAACAACCTATAATAAATTGTATACCACCTGAAAGCTTATTGCTTCAGCTCAAAATACATATATCGATAATGTCTATTAAGCATCTCCAAAAAGAGCTTGAATTTTTTGAACTCGATCAATTTTCATCAAAAAAGGCAAAAAAACATATAATTTTATCTTCTCACGCTATTGAATCAATTTTTTTCAATGACAACCTATAAAAAATTTATATCATGTGATATATAAATATAAAGCCATACTTAAATTTTTATAATGCGCAAAAAGTATAAAAATAATTTATTGAAAACAATCATTTTCATCGAAAAAAAGCAAAAAAATATGAATTTTTATCTTCTCACGTCATTAATTCCGTTTTTTCTCTAACAATCTATAAAAAATTTTATACCATCTGAAAGCTTATTGTCTTAGATCAAAATGTATATACCGATGAGGTCTATGAGAGATCTACAAAAAGAGCTAGAATTTTTTGAACCAAATTTCATTAAAAAAAAAAAACAAAAAAAAAACATTTATTTTTATGTTCTCACGCTATGGAATCAATTTTTTTGTTTGACAACCTATACAAAATGTTATACCATGTGAAAGTTTATTATTTCACTTTTCATATGACGTATCAATCTCATTTCAAAGATGCCTACAAGTGAAGTTAGAATTTTTTAAAGTCAACCATGTCGAATTTCCAGACTGAGGTTACGGTACTTCCCACACTGGTGGCTGTTCGTAGGGCAACAGATCTCCATTGGTGTTTTGAGGTTTTTCGCAAGTTTCTTGATTTAACATTGTGTAGCTTGTAGTAGACTACCGTTATGTGTGATATACCAAATGAAAGGGAATTGAATCAGGATGCTCATGGTCTTGGTCAAAAGTTATAACCTGTTGAATTCTAAAATTTTATTTTACGGTTATTTCAAAATTGTGTTTACGAAAATAATTGAAACTTCGCACACATTTAGTAGTGGTCATGGTCTATCATTATTCTATATACTTTATTCCTGTATTTATTAAAGAAAAAAAGATAAAAATAAAAAACGATGAAAATCGGTTAAAAACGGTGTTTTTTTAAAACTTGTTTCCTTCGTTATTCAGTCAAAACTCACTAAACGATTCCAATTTGCACATGTTTGAATAAGGCCAAAACCTACATGTCCTATAAATTTAAAAGCTAAAAATCAAAAACTACCTAAAAATACCCCTCAAAAACAAGGTGTTTTTCAAAAATTCATATTTCGAAACGCAGAGTGTTGGAAAAGAATCTGTATTAGACACCTAATTTTTTTTTCCTCATCTTTCACCTGGGACCTTTAGAATTGTCAAAAAAAATTTTTCCCAAAATCATCATTTTGTCATAGCCCCAACACGTGTACAACGTTCAAAATTTTTTAGAATATTTTCTTAAATGCAGTTATTCTTAAATTAGTCTCATCTATCTATAGCAAAAAAAATCAACTCCCTACAACTACGCGTTCATCTTTCCGTTTTACCCCTGTTTATCCTATTAAATGACGGAATTTTTAAAAATCCTTCGTTTGGATTAAGCTTTAGGTTATTATCTTCCAAATAAGTTATAGAAGATTTTTGTATCTCTAATAGTTCATTTTTAATTATTAATTGAAATTTTTGCCGCACTGCGAAAGTGCGAGAGTGGAACGTTAGAAAATGGCGTCACTTTTTTGTGGTGGATGCCATTGTACTTCGATTTATAAGACGTTATCACGTCAAAAATGTAAAATTCGTCCTTTAAAGGCAAAAAATAACATCTAAAATAAATTTGAGCAACAAGAAAGTGTGCAATCTGATTTTTTTTTTATTAAAATGCATTTTTAGAAAAAAATTCAAAATCGTTTTAAAAAAGTTGGTATGCCTATATTGTAGTAATTTTTAATCAACACCCAAACCCAAAATTAAAAAAAAAATCAATATCCTATTTTCAAAAATTTTATTTATCAAAAACTTAATTTCAATTTTTTTTTAAATCCAAAAATGTTATTTTTGATGTGCTTTTGCAAAAAAAATCATAACGCACTTTTATTTCAAAGTTTATCTAAATCTGAAATAACTATTTTTTGAGACATTAGAAAATTATTTATAAAGAATTATCAAAAAAAAAACTACAATTTTACTCTGTCTCCATTATCACTTTTAATTTTCAAACAAAAAAAATTGATATTCAACTCAGAATTACGTCTAAACAAAGGACTTAACCTGAAATCGAACACCTCCTGCACGAAGGCATTAATAGAAAAATCGGAAATTAAAGCTTACGCTCGTTCTCCTTCCAAATGATTCCCACCTTATAGAATATCAATGAGGATATAATAATCAAAATCTACTGGGCTGTTATTATATGCACGTGCGGGCAGAGGTATCGCACGTATAATGAACTTGTATACCTACAACCGCATTCCAATTCCAAGAAATTTGTGACTTTTGAAGTACCACGACACAACTAATCCAATGTTCACAAAGATATCCGCATTACCAATCCACCTATTACCAACAACACTAAATCTGGCCTTAAATCAAAATTTATCAACAAAAGTTTGTTGCTTGCAGGCATCCTCGCCTCATATTATTATGGTGTTACCGTTATACGTGAAAATATACTCATCGTACTTTTCATGGATACGCATAAATCTTACAGAATTTATTAAGTTTTATTTTCCCATGCATATGAAAATTTATTTCCCCTACAGATAACACTCTTGGAGCTTGGGTATACTCGTACACTTGGTATATATTATTGTAATCAAGTAAGAAAAGGACGGAAATATATTTATGCTCCTGTTTATTTGTTTATATTCATTTATATATACGAAACGGTAGATGGAAATTATGTAAATATTAAATCGTATAGGTAATTAGAGTTCCTTAATTTTGCAACCTAATTAAATGGAGGGTTTTACGCATGAGTGAAAAATCTAATTGGGGTAAGGTGAATAAAATTACTTTGCAATACTACAAGTGTGCTAATAGACTTTACCTAAAGTAGGTGAATCGCGTTCTGAAGCCTTTACATAAAGTGGTGGTGTAGTTAATTAAACCGCTGTCATACCTACATTCATAGCTTGAACGTACATACAGGTCTTTACAAATGATAAAAAAAAAATTGATCTTATGTTTTTGAACTTTTACTGTGATTATTCAACGATGAAGTTAATTGATAGGGTAAGTAGAATTCCAACGAAACTTAACTTCAGTAATTAAAAATTGGTAACGAAATTATCATTAATTGGTGACCATATCAATACCTTACACTTTAAAATTTCAAGAAGCAGAAGTTATTGAATAAAGAAAACTCCTGTAAAGATGATAACACTGTGCTACAAAATAAAAAAAAAAATACACCCGAGAAATAACATAGTGTAGGCTGTTCGTATGGTCGAATAATGCATAAAAATATTTTTGTTATATTTTTGGAACCCTCCATTTTTTTTTAATTTACAAAAAACCATTTTAACAGACCTTACGATGTAATCTATCAATATTTCAGTCATTTTTCTAGCAACTCTCAATATGTTATATGTTTTTGGAAAGAGGATTTCAAGACCTTTTGAATGATGTATACAGGGTGTCCCACAGTCACCGCCCCAAATGAAAACCATGGATTCCTGAGGTCATTTTAAGTCGAAAAAGTTATGAGGTAATTTTCTCGTTTTCGTCCCGTTTTCGAGTTACCACGGTTTTTATGATTTTTGCTCTCTTGTCCTTTAACTGGCCTTATCTTTGCCAAACTACGTTTGATTTGAAAGATTTTTTTTGCAACCAATCAAGAATTTATTGCAATTTAAGTTTGTCTCAAAACTTTTTTTTATGCGGACAACCGTTTCTCCACAATTTTGCATCAAACACAATTTTCTTCGTTTTTTAAGTTGTTTTTTACACTTTCATATCATTTAAGTCAAAAAAACACGTTAATGAGTATAAATTTTTTGTGCTTTTTACTAAAGCCCAGTTTATTTTCATAAAAAAAATAAGTTTTATTTCATAAAAAAGGCTACTGAAAGTAATTTAAAAAAAAATAAACAAACTGAGTGAATGAAAAAAAAATAATTTTTAAATAAAAAATTAATTTAAATGAATTAAAAACTTTTTCTGAGCAATTGTGGTTAAGAAAAGAACAAATAGATAAAAGTCAGAAAAAGTTTTAATTCATTTAAATTAATTTTGTATTGAAAAATTATTTTTTTTTTTTAATTCACTCAGTTTGTTTTTTTTTTTAATTACTTTCAGTAGCCTTTTTTATGAAATAAAACTTATTTTTGTTATGAAAATAAACTGGGCTTTAATAAAAAGCACCAAAAATTTATACTCATTAACGTGTTTTTTTGACTTAAATGATATGAAAGTGTAAAAAACAACTTAAAAAACGAAGAAAATTGTGTTTGATGCAAAATTGTGGAGAAACGGTTGTCCGCATAAAAAAAAGTTTTGAGACAAACTTAAATTGCAATAAATTCTTGATTGGTTGCAAAAAAAATCTTTCAATTCAAACGTAGTTTGGCAAAGATAAGGCCAGTTAAAGGACAAGAGAGCAAAAATCATAAAAACCGTGGTAACTCGAAAACGGGACGAAAACGAGAAAATTACCTCTTAAGTTTTTCGACTTAAAATGACCTCAGGAGTCCATGGTTTTCATTTGGGGCGGTGACTGTGGGACACCCTGTATAAGTCTATTGTTTAAACAAATTAAGTGTAGGTTTTTATCCCACAAATCTTGAAAAAGTGATTTTTTCCCCAATTTTTTCAACTTTACCCAATTTTTTTTGCAAAATAAAACAAACAAAAAAATAAAGTAAGGTTATATTCTGAAAGAACATACATTTAGGCACAAACTGGCGTATTTTTTTTATTGAATTTGACCAAAACTGCGGAATCTATGCTATATTTTCGTAAATAGAAAATGTGGCTTTTCATGGTGTGAATTGCAAGGTGCACAATAGGGTGTTCGTAATTTTAAAATAATAAGAATTTCTATGCTCCTAGGATCTTATATGGTTGGAAATAAACTAAAAAAAGTATTCCCCAAGTTTCAAGTCTCTAACTTATTTCTAACCCGTGCCGCCAAGCGGTTGAAATTTCTTATGGGAATAACATGGGGTTTCTTGGACCTTGTTCGATCAATTTTAAATTCGAGCCAAACCATTCGTTCAAAAAATTTAAAACTTTACAGACTCAAATTTAATAAGTGTAGCTATCATGTGAAAATTTTTCAGATTTTTAATTGTTATAATTTTAGAGATTTAGCTTGGTAAAAAAAGTCATTTTTTCAGACTTTTTCAAAAATCGCTTTTTACACGTTTAATGCCAAAAACTTAAAAAACATACATTTTTATTCACAAATAAGCATAGCTGTTTATTTAAAATGCAAATTCAATTCATAGTTATATAAAAAATTAGTTGTGTATTCATTTTTCAAGTCACATCGATATTCAAAAAACGTGTTCCCGATTTAAGAAAAAGTACTGTAGTAAATAAATAAAAAACTAGTTAATTATATAACTTTGAATTAAATATAAATTTTAAATATACATACTACGCTTATTTGTGAATAAAAATGTATGTTTTTTTAAATTTTTGACATTAAACGGGTAAAAAGCGATTTTTGAAAAAGTCTGAAAAAATGACTTTTTTTACCAAGCTAAATCTCTAAAATTATAACAATTAAAAATCTGAAAAATTTTCACATGATAGCTACACTTATTAAATTTGAGTCTGTAAAGTTTTAAATTTTTTGAACGAATGGTTTGGCTCGAATTTAAAATTGATCGAACAAGGTCCAAGAAACCCCATGTTATTCCCATAAGAAATTTCAACCGCTTGGCGGCACGGGTTAGAAATAAGTTAGAGACTTGAAACTTGGGGAATACTTTTTTTAGTTAATTTCCAACCATATAAGATCCTAGGAGCATAGAAATTCTTATTATTTTAAAATAACGAACACCCTATTGTGCACCTTGCAATTCACACCATGAAAAGCCACATTTTCTATTTACGAAAATATAGCATTGATTCCGCAGTTTTGGTCAAATTCAATAAAAAAAATACGCCAATTTGTGCCTAAATGTATGTTCTTTCAGAATATAACCTTACTTTATTTTTTGTTTGTTTTATTTTGCAAAAAAAATTGGGTAAATTGAAAAAATTGGGGAAAAAATCACTTTTTCAAGATTTGTGGGATAAAAACCTACACTTAATTTGTTTAAACAATAGACTTATATACATCATTCAAAAGGTCTGGAAATCCTCTTTCCAAAAACATATAACATATTGAGAGTTGCTAGAAAAATGACTGAAATATTGATAGATTACATCGTAAGGTCTGTTAAAATGGTTTTTTGTAAATTAAAAAAAAAATGGAGGGTTCCAAAAATATAACAAAAATATTTTTATGCATTATTCGACCATACGAACAACCTAGACTGTGTTATTTCTCGGGTGTATTTTCAGTGTCGCACCGTGTAATTATTTGTATCTACAAAAAAAAAAATAGATTTCTTAAATATTTAAATCAATTGCTTAAGTCTTCTTATGTATTCTACGAATTCATCAAGAGTGACAAAATATTTAATAGTCTTTAATAATGTGATTTAGCCAGCAGAACATCCCCTAAATTTAATTAAATTCAAGCTAACAAGCTCTCCAAAAAATATAAGATGTCATCACTTGAAACTTACATCAATTCACAAGATGAGATGGATTTCATGGTATGATCTTGAGTTTGCAATCAAAATCATTTCACAATTCAATCAATGTCTGTCAATAGCTGTCCACTCGAAATGAGAGCTCTCTCTCAATCAATTTTTCCATCGTTCAAGCATAATATAGAACATTTAAACTGCTCAAAACAAAAAACCACCCCCTAAAGAGAAAAGTATAGAATTTTTCAACTGTCATTATAGGGGAGTTATGTACAATGTACATAATATATCTACTGGTGGATACTTTCTATAATTTTTTACATTACCTGTTTTGCCATTTATAAATTTTTTCTTTCCGAAGGGATTTTAAACATGAATCGTGAAGCGAGTAGAATATATTTTTTTTTTTTTGTTTTGTTTTTTGGTAAAATATGTATATTGAACGACTAGGTAGCACGAACCTTTTATTGTAGTTCAAGTTGCTTTTAAACTTTCAAGCAATTATTAGAAAAATTTGTAATCAAAACCTAACTTGTTGCTCATTTTTTGTAAAAATAGTGCTGTATGTATAAAAGACATTGGTTGGTTTATGAATGTAACGATTTATTTTTTAAATAATTTTGACATATTTTACGTTTTGTGTTTAAACTGTGTCGTTTTTTTTGCAAAAAATTTAAAAAAAATCTTCAAAAACATTGGTCAACAACCTTTTTGTCACAAGAACCAAAATAAACTTATATGATGTTCGTTTAGTGTCTCATTACTTTTCTGAAGGTTTTAGAGGTGGTGAATCCGAATCTATTTTAAAGTTACCTACTATTAGCTTTATGAAATACAAAAGCATTATTAAATAAAATGCACGACTGGGACGCGCGAACTTGCCTTACAATTCAATTTAAATAAATTTTTAAAACAATTTATACGAAAATAAAATAGTATGTTACTTGATTTCCATGATTAAAAATACCTACATTCTTTAAGCATATAAATTAAAAAATAGCATAATCCAATTTCTTTTTTTTGAAGAATAAAAAAAAAATCGTTGAAATTAAATTAAAAAATTTGAAAAAATCACACTTTTTCTCCTTTTTATCAATGAACAATGAAAAAGTATGCTGATAGGGGATCTTAAGGGCTCTCAGAATTTGGTAACTTGTTCATCCCAAATCCTTATGGTTTTCGATTTAATGCAATTCTTGAAAAATTTCGAAAAATCCCTACCTTGCAACAGTATTTTGCTTCCTACGCCCATTATTGATTTTTGTTTTTTTAAATTCTTTTACAAAAACATTGCCAAATAATTAGGAACTATTAATTAATCAAAATATTTTTCATTCCATACGCCATTTCGCTGCAAATTAGCTTACAGTTTCAAGTTTTATACTTTTATACTTTTTTTTTATAGCAACACCGTTAAAAAAATTTGTACGGTGTGAGAATGGTTTATTATTTTAAAAAGTTGCCCTGTTATTGTAGTTTTCAAAAAAGTATAAATGTTCCCAAAGTTGCAGTTAGATCGCAATATATTACAATTTGAATTCAACAAAACAGGGTTTTTCAGAGCAAAAATACAAACAAAAATAAAGGCTTTTGTTCAAAGAAAAATAAACAAATAACAGTTCGAGAAAATGTGTTTATTTTTGGTTCTTTTTTAATCTGAAAAACCCTGTTTTGTTGAATTAAAATTGTAATATTTTGCGATCTAACTGCAACTTTCGGAATTTTTATACTTTTTTGAAAACTACAATAACAGGGCAACTTTTTAAAATAATAAACCATTCTCACACCGTACAAATTTTTTTAACGGTGTTGCTCTCAAATAAAAGTTAGAAATTGGCTTTTTATAAAACTTAAAACTGTTAGCTAATATGCAGCGAAATGGCGTATGAAATAAAAAATGTTTTGATTAATTAATTGTTCCTAATTATTTGGCAATGTTTTAGTAAAAGAATTTAAAAAAACAAAAATCAATAATGGGCGTAGGAAGCAAAATACTGTTGCAAAGTAGGGATTTTTCGAAATTTCACAAGAATTGCATTAAATCGAAAACCGTAATTATTTGGGATGAACAAGTTACCAAATTCTGACAGCCCTTAAGATCCCCTATCAGCATACTTCGTTTGATCCATTACTTTTGGGACACCCTGTATATGGCTTGTACCTGAGAATTTATGCTTTTATGTTCATCTTTTCCATCATAACTTAAAAAAAATCATGTGTGCAATTCACACGTGGTAGAAGTGAAACCTTAAAAAATCATTTTTTAAAGTCAAATCAAAAGTTTATGTGCTCTAGATCAAAACAAATAATGTGTTTAGGAAAAGAACATCTTTTTATCGTTATCTCTGGATATGAAATATGGAAATGATTGAAATTTTGCACAATAATAGTTTATTTAATTACCTACCTACAGTATAAATTTCATTTATCTATCTATTAAAACAAAAAAGTTATACCTAATCAATTGATTTTTTCTGTCGCTTTTTCGTTTCATTTTGTTTCAAATCACTTCAAAAAAAAAAAAAAAATATTCATAGAAATAAATTAATAAATGTTCAACCTTACACAATAACAAATCATTTCTCTATTTGGAAATGCCCCCTACGAGGCATAAGAGGTATTTCCAAATGCCCCATACAGAAATTCCCCGCGTGGGGCAGTTGAAATGTGACCCGCAGTATAAAATATAGACTGTTAAGGATGGTGGGGCTAGTATTCTTGTTTGGGGATGTTTTTCTTGGCATGGTGTGGGGCCATTTCATCGGATAGAGGGTATTATGGACCACCTTAAGTACAAGGAGATCCTAAGGGACACTATTCTACCTTTTACTGTGAAGGAAATGCCTTTAAAGTGGACATTTCTACAGGATAACGATCCAAAACATAAGACTAAGTCTGTGAAACAATTGCTATCCGTCCAAAAAATCGGTGTTATGGAATTGCCAAGCCAGTCCCCAAATCTGAATCCTATTGAGGACTTGTAGAGTGACGTGGGAAAAGCGATTAACAGGTCTGATACCTCAAATTTGGACAAACTTTGGGAGGAATTTCGACGAGCTTGGTACTCAGTACCTTTTGAACGATTTCGGAGTCTTGTTACGTCTATTAACCGCTGGTTTTATGCTGTGATAAATAATAAGGGTTACCCAACCAAATACTAGTTATTTTCTTTAAACTGTGTCAAAATTTTTGTTAATTTGTTTTTGGTTTTAGGAAGTGTGCTATTTATTTTGTCCTAAAAAACTTGAGCTGTATTAATGATTTTGTTGTTATTTTTTGTTAAAGAATTCAATGCCCTTAATTTCTTTTTTAATAAATCAAATATATCTGTGTTCTTACTTCCTCATTAATAAAACAGCTCTTTTAAGTTAAAAAAGTGCGAAAAACTTTCTTTTTAGAAATTTTAGGGTACATGTGCTATTTATTTTGTCGCCACTGTACCTACATCTCAAATTTTTCCACTTTATTCGAAGAACTTATATACTTAAACAAACCTAAACAACAACCAACTTGTTCAAAATGATAACAAAAAACACCCCCACAAAACATCAAAACGAAATACAAAAAAAAAAAAAAATAATTATTTCCGACAAATTTTCATTATTAATTGTTATTGTTAATCTAAAAAGTTCGAGGTTGAACACTTAACAATGATTAATTGATTTCGTCTAGGTATATACTTTTCCACCATAGTAAGTTTGAAAACCATCGATTAATGTCAAAATGATTCGCCACATTCAATCTAAACAAAACATTAATTTCAATCTAATTTTAGAGACATATTGGTCGCAGAGTATCGTCCATATTGGTTATATAGACTTCGCAAGAAGTCAACCTAGAATAAACATCTTGACTTATCTGTCAGTGTCAATATATACAAAGATCTTCAGCAAGAAACACGTGTCGCTCAAATCAATACCACCTCCGTCGTAGTCGTCTCTCTATGTCATCACATATAGCCACATGTTTAATGTTCAAATATCGAGAAAAAAAAAACTGTGACAGATGCTTTTCACATTCAAACATATAGAATTGGATTACACTATACTAGCAACTAAAGATATAGATCTCGTTCGAAGGAGGAGGAACGACGAAAAAGCAACTTCCCATAGTTACAAAAATTGACATTTAGTTTATCTTTTGCAAAGACGAAGAAATCTCATCGTCTTCATAGCCAATATGATGAAGTAACGAAGAAATCCTAAGAAATCTTCCAATATGACGAAAAAGGATCGAAGCAAAAAGGAAATTACAAACAAAACAGATTCTATATAAGACATTTTCTTGGACTCAATTTGATATCACTGAATGAAGCCAAAAAAGCATCATATTGAACTGAAAAACTCGCTCTCTCGGTGGGGGTTCAAAACGTTTCTTATAAACCTTCAAAACACCACCAGCATCACAGCCATCATCAGCTGCACAAAAAAGCAAGCTATTCACCGTACTTTCTATACATTTTCATACACTGCAATGCGCAACTTCCTCTGTTTATCGAACCTGAAAAAGTATCTATCGAAAGATATCACTATTCGTCGTCGTCAGCAAGCGTCCTCCAATCCAACAACAACAAAAAAAAGACACTTCCAAAAAAAATCCATCTCAGATCTAAAATGCACGACAAAAAAAATTCGAAACAGAGCATTGAAATATTCATCATCATTTTTTTTTTTTTCTCCGAACAAATTAGAATGAAACACATCGCTATGCTCTACTCTACAACTCTGTGACTCTGATGCTCTAAAAAGCCAATCGTTGAAAGGTTCAAAGAAATCGACAAAAGTTGTTGGCAAAATTTCCAAATGAGATGAAAATGAAAAGGAAATCGCCCTCTCTTTCTATATAGCCATATCTACCACCACCGGATTCATTTTTCCGCTTCGACAGAGAACCAAATTCAGTCGAGAAAAAAATCACAAAAAAAAAACAACTTGAATTATTTGAAAATATATATTGCTTCTGTGAAAATTGAAAAGTAAGGCATAGATGATTCTATGAGCATATACCACATTCATGAGTGCCACCAGAAAAAAAAATTAAGCTATTCGTTATAAAAACGGATATATTCAAAAAAAAAATCTACAGTTTTCCAGTGATTCTGCTCTTCTGCATCGCAGCAGGTCCCCCTCATGTTAATGATACATTTTACACACAGCAATTTGTATCTTTTTTTATTCTCAGTTTAAAATGCGTAAATACACTTTGTATAGTTTGTTCTATTTTTATACAAAAAATTCTTAAAAATAGTTTTTGATTTTTTTTTTTGGTTGTTAAAAATAGATGATGAGATGCAAAATGCACTCATATCTTGACCTGAGTCATTTCAATATTTTCTTGAAAAATTATGTTTCACATGAAATTAACATAATTTTCATCTAAATAAATTTTGAGAAAACATTTTAAGTATATTTACAAGCAGTAGCTAAATTAAGAACAAAATTAAGCAATTATAGATTTATTAAATTTTCAAAAAGTTTGAGTGGGTTTATGGAATTTTGAATGCTGTGTGATCTGTTTTCCATAAATCTGGTGGTGATAAAATTTGTCATTTACAGAAGATTGTCGGCGTCGGTCGGCTTTGTGTTTTTGTGTGAAATTGAGAGTATTTCAAAACAAACGTTTTATCGAGCGAGACGACATAGAAAACATCACAATCACACCTTTCACAATTTTTCTTTCTGGTTTTGAAAATATTTTGAAAAGTTCATAAAATTTGCCAAGATAATAGTATTCACTTGTTCCATAGGAATTTCTTGAGTGACAACTTTGTTTTTACTAGGTCAGGGCCAGACAGACTGACTTGTGTGAAATGCCTTAAGATCCGGGTTTTGTAATTTAAATATGTTCGAAGTTTTATAGTGCTTTTATTACCAATTCGTGCCGGTATAACATGCATTTAACTTTAAGAGTTGTATTTGAGGGTGCTGAACCAACATGTGATTAAATTTGTCATGAAATTTTATACATTAGACGTAATTTGATTCTTTTTGGAATGCACTACTTGAAAACGTCAAAATGTAAGAATACCCATACTTGTTTGAGGAATTGGAAAATATAAAAAGTATTTTAAACGATTTGACATTTTATTTGATATTATCTATTGATTTAATGTTTTTATGACAAAACTTAAAAAAAAAGTTGCTTTATGTCTGATTCACAATATTTCGAGATGATACGAAACGAGAGCACTACGAGAGTTTCGTTGAAGATTTTTAAATTGCCCTATCGGCAATACAGTTTACCTGGAAAATTTATCTAGTACGAAAAATCGATATTATCAATACTTTTTGAATGTAAAAAATTCCAACTTGTCACAGCAAATTTTGAGAGTGAGTGGAGTTATAAGCAAAATGTGAGTATGAAGTTTTATAGCCTTAAATCGCAGTTTTATATTGTTTGTAAGGGGTTAAAAAACGTGAGTTTTCCAATTAATATGAATGACCTAAACACTTTCACATTTTAAGTTCAGGAACTGACGATTTGTCAATTTCAGTCTTGGGACAAATGGCGGAGCAATAGTCTTTATACTCAAAACTTGCGATGCTTAAGCCCCCAATAATCATGAAAAGCCGCGATTTAAAGCTGAGTTTTGAATTCGGTAGCAACTTTTACGGGCGAACAGGTTTATTATTTTTTTGTTTTTAGATTTTTTTTTTATAAAAGACTAAGCTAAGTTTAGGACACAAAACTAATTTTAAAGTTATTTTAAGTGGTTTTAATATTGATTACTATCAACATTTCCGAAATTTTTGTAAAATGAAAAAAAAAAATTACAAGCAAAAGGCTGAGAAAGTAGATTCCAAACAAGAAGCTTTGTTTTTTTAGCTTTATTTGTACTTTAAGAATTAAAACCATCTAACGTTTTGCATTCCGTTGATAAATACAAATACCTATATAATATAAACTTTCGCTTAATTGAACAAAATTTGAAATGAAAAAGAGGAATTAAGATCGACTTTTTTGCAAGATTTTTGTATGGACAAAAAAAAAATTGAAATATTTTTTTTGATATCTATCCCTCTTCATTTTGGAGATAAATGTATAGCCAGTTAAACAAACCGTCTGTTTGCAGAACAACTCTTTCCTTTGAAAACAGAAACAAAGATTTTTCTTGAGCATTCCAAAAAGTATCGTTTTACAAAATTTGCAATACTTTATAAAGAAGAGAATTTTGGAACCTCGGAATAATTACGATCAAATGCTATACATTTCCACAACTTTAAATACGAAAAAAAAAAAAAAATACATGACTTAAGAAACAAGTGCAAAATGACGTTAAATATAATTTATAAATTTAATTTTACGTATTGCCCTATTAATGAGCTGTGAATGGCTAGAAAAATTTAGTGATTCAAAGTTTTTGAGCCTGTAATGAGCGATTTAGTGTTTTAAAAATGATATTGGGGCATATTTTTTTTATTATTTTGGCTCCATTATAGGGTGAACGTCGTAGTTTTTTAATCGGAATACTACAACATGAGTGTTTCCCAAATCTTTAGCCTTGAGTCGAACGTTCGACTCTCGAGTCATAAAAGGGCCCGTAATTTTTTTTATTAAAAAACAAACACTTACCTGGATATGTTTCTATGTATATCTTTTTTCATCTAAATTCCATTAGACCATATTGAATTATTTCTTACATTCTCCACTAAATTCCTCTAAATTTTTAAAACAGAATAACAGCAACATCTTTTTTTATCTTCAATAATATTGTTTTTTTTTAATGTTATCACTTTTATTAAAATTAATATTAAATTCAAGCAGATTGCCGATTTTACAACACGAATTTTTCGATGATACTTCAACGTCTTTTTTTGAAAGAAATCACACAAACTGAATCGAAAATTTTTGATAAATAAATTAATTTCATATTGTTTGAGATTTTATTCAAAAACACTAAAACAATGATTTAAAAAATTCAAAAAGTAGTTTGTTTTTACAATGTTCATGTTCATGGACGTATCTACAAATGGCCATTGTAGGTGCTTTGGCCTAGGAAAATAGCTGGCACTTCAAACACACTTAGGCCCAATTTATTCACTCTCCATTATATTTAAAGGCGCCATTAAAACTTGAAAATATTTCAAATGGCATAAGAAATTTAAAATTTCCCATTTTAAATGGCGACTTTAAATTTAATGGAGAGTGAATGAATTGGGACTTAATCTTGCAAAAAAATTCAGATCTTCCGGCCACTATCTTCCCTCTTCATCTTCAATATCTTGAAATTTAATAGATGCCTAGCCTATAGCTAATTCCTATGAAATTTTGATGTTTGTGTTTTTGAATACTTATCTTGCTAAAACTCCCTTCTTCGATATTAATTCTAAAATTTGATAAAGTTCAAAAAAAAAAAATATTTGGAACTAATCTTAACATGTTTTCCAATTTATGTTCATGACAGTATAGAAAAAAGTCTTTGGGCAAATGCATTTAAATCCAAGTCTTGTGTTAACTGTTCTAATATTATCCATATGAAGGTACAAAAGCATCTTCATTTCATTGCAATGATAATCCTTTTTGCAAGTAATAGCTGAAAATTTGAAATATAAAACAAACAAAACTACCAATTTCAGTGCACAATATCAAGAACTGACAAATCCATCCGATTATATTCATTTGAAACGAAGATATTTTCAACTGGATTCCACATTTCAAACCCAAACAAATATGATAAGCTGTTTTCAAACAGATTTAAGTACAACCAAAAATGTTGATTCCTTTTCATCTACACTACTCAACCAACCCCCCAATTTAGTATTGGTTCTACTGGTTACTTCTTATAGGTAGATAAGGCGAGTGAGGGTGTGCAAATAATTCGTATCTTTAAGACCAGCAGATGAGGTTGCTCATACTATGGGTGATTCGTCTATCATTTTCCAATCGACTATAACCACTTCAGCAAAAAACACCCCCCAAATCAAGAAAACTATCGACCTCAATCAACAATCACCATCAATTTCTATGGCCACTTTGAGGAAGAACTCTTATTTGGGACTTGGGAGAAACCGAATCATTTAAAAAAAAAAAACAAAAAAAACTAAAAGACTGTGGGAATCAGTGGGAAGTTGTGGTTTAAGATGCTCCTATACTTCATCCGGTCCATCAATGTGCAATACTTGTGTGGATTAGTATCCTGCTGAGAGTAATGATTATATCGATTGTTTACATTGCTAGCTTGAAAGTTTTACTGGTTTTAGTTAATCATTGCTTCGAAAGTGCTCTTCTTGAAAAGATGAGCTGAGACCAACAAAGTGCAGATAGAGCTTTGTTTGCCTTTTGAGGGTTCATTTTTTGAAATTTGAAATTAATATTTCAATCAATCAAAAATCTATCAAAAAGGAAGAACATAACCTATGACCTTTATAAACTTCGTGCGAGTACGTATTTTCGGCAATTAAAGAGTTTTGTTGTGAAATCAAACTCATTTTAAATATTCACTTTCTAAAATTACAAAATGTACATATTTCATTCAAATGAAAATATCAATAAAACAGTTGTTGGCACAGCCACACATCCCATAAATTGTATATATCTTGAGAAGATTTAGTTTGCATCAGGGGCTGATGCTGATTTAAAACAACAAAGCACTGTAATGATTACAAAAACAGTTTTTTGTTTATTGTTTTTGTTTAAAAATATTTTCTCTTACAGTTTAAAGACTTTCCTTTTCCAGAAAAAAAATTCACTTCTTTACCCCGTTTACTACCGTTTTCACCATTTAATTGAAAATTAAGAAAGTATAAACAAATTAATTTGCTTGTGCATCCATCGACATCACGCCTTTGCCTTCGCCTTGCAGAAAATCTGTATAAGCACACGCTTCAGAGTTCCTCTTCCCACGAAAAAAAACTTTAATTAAAATCCAATTAAAATTTTAAAAAGTACCCCCAAAAATGTTTACTCGTTAATGACTTTGTTCAGGTAATAAATAGATCTAAGGAAATTCTTCTTTAAAACTCTTTAATAGTTTGGTTTCTTTATGATGATAAATTGATAATCCAATAAAGAGATCGCGGATGTTATTGTTGTTTATTTTTTTTTTTTGCTCAGAGGGGAATCTTATTTTCTCTCGAATGAAAATGTATTTTAAATTCGCATGAAATATTTTGCGATACAAGGTAGAGTGGTTAGTTCAGATCTACTATGAATAAGAATGTTTACCGAACTATATCCAGAAGAAATTAATGGTAACATTCACAATAAAAAATCTTTGTGTAATACCGAACAAATTATGCAATAGGGATTTTTTCCAAAAAAAAAAAAAAATTTTTTTTTTTTAATGTTGACTTTAGGTCAAAATTATTTCAAAAATTAATCTTTTTTTGTTATATTTTACAGTGTTCACATTAGCAATAATTTACTATGATTTAATTTGAACCAATAAATACTTGGTTTATTTTGATATATAAAACTTAAGAGGAATTTATTAAATGTAAAATTAATTATTATATTTTTAATCGAAAATTAAATAAAAATTTGTATGGCTAGTTTTGTATTTGTTTTTATTTTTGAATGTTTAAAAAAGAATAGAACTTTAATGTTCCTTTTCTCCAAATCTCAATTTCTTTCGTTTGAGATTTAGAAAAATTTTAAAACTATAAAATTATTGAAAACAGCTGCAAGTGATGCATTTGTTATTTTTTAAATAACATTTTCTGATTCTTATAATATTATTTATGATTTATGTGCTTTAAGATAAAGCAATAAAGTGTGTATATTTTTCTTGAGTTTTTACAATATTTTAATTTAAAATTTTTTTAAAGGATATTATGGTAGGAAATTTAATTATCTACAAAAAAAAATCTTAATAAAAATTTTTAAATTCGTTTACCTTTTCAAGTTATAGACAAAAACAAAAAACGTAACAAAAAAAGAGTCGAAAATATTTATCATTACAAAAATTATCATATCTTTATAACTTATCTATAGATTTTGAAGAAAATTATATTGTTATTTTTGCCAAAAAGAGGATTCGAAAGATTTAGATTTTTTTATTTCAGTAAGAAATTTTTTTTGGAAAAAATTTTCTTTAAAAATCGATTTTTTACTTGCTATATAGGAACTCAAGATAACAATTTTACATGACATTACGATGACAGAGAATGCCAAAAACAAGGGTCCGGTGATTCGGTCTGGCTTTTTGGGACCAATTACAGATTTTACTGTCTCTTCGAAAAAAAAAACACCCTTTCCCCTAAATTGTTTTTATGAAAACTCTTTACTCTTGCTTTCTATCCCAAATTCAATGTTTTCATCAAATTTCATTAGGGTGACCCATCATTTTTGTTTTCACTCAAAAAAACACCTTTTTAACCATGATATTTTTATAGAAGTTTTAGATTCTTGTTTCTTATCTTAAAAGTAACTTAATTTCTGAATTTCAATAGGGTACCACTAATATTACTCTAGTTTTACACACTTTTTCAAATATACCCATATTTTCTTTACACCTAAAAAAACACCCTTTCAGATAAAAAAATTTATAGTTTTAATTTATTCGTAATTCCCATGGAAAAGACAACATTTTTAATAAATTTTGTAGGGGTAACTTTTATACCATTGATTTTATTGGAATTATCGCGGATTTTCCCTATTTCAAAAAAAAAAAAACACCTTTTAAAATAAAATATTTGTATATACTGTTTGGCTTGGGTTCTTGGTTTCTGTTATAAATGAAACATTTTTACCGATTTTCATTGGTGTAACAATTTTTTCCCAGTTTTTGTGGTACTAATTCCGAATTTCATCATTTCTTAAAAAAAACACCCTTTGACTCAAAATAATTTTGTACACTTTATAGATTCTTAATTCTTATACCAACCAAAACCTTTTCACCAAGTTTTAAAAATTAATAAAATATAAGTCAGCTGTTATGATACCTTTCTCACACATAACTCATCCCAACAAAAAAACACCCTTTCACCAAAAAATATTTTTAAGAACTTTTGCTTTATCTAAAACCTTCATCCCGAATTTCATCAGTGTAGCATGTTTTTCACATGGGTTTCGGTATTCGGTTATATTTTACCTGTTGAGGTCAAAAAACAAGCACCCTTGTTTTTAATCGGCAATAACTTTTCCTATAGCAATCGTATTAGGTAATTGAATCATTAGATTCAGCATCAAAAAATACCTTAGAAACATGTGTCATATGATGATAAATTTTTTCACTATATTTTTGAGCTTCACCCCCTCCCTCTTGTCCGCTAAAATACACCCTTCCACCCAACTTTTTTTTATCCTTGGTTCTTATTCCAAAAGCAAACTTTTTGCCAAGTTTCATGAGTGTAACAATTTCTTACTTGCGATATAGGTACTATAGGGCAAGTTTAGGATTCGTAAGAAAAATCGAACTCGAGATAACAATTTTACATGACATTACGATGATGGAGAATGCCAAAAAAGTGGGTCCGGCAATTCTGTCTGTCTGTCTGTCTGTGTGTCTGTCTCTATCTGGAGCTGCAGCCTAAACGAGTGAAGTGATTTTCTTCAAACTTGGTAGTTAGCAGTTTTTGGTGATTCCCTAGAGGGGAAATTGAAATTTTTTTTTATGACCAAAACTAACGGTACCTGCCATATAACGGAAATAGAAAAGTTCATTTTTTTCAAAAACGGCTCTAACGATTTTGATTAAAATTTTTGTGTGTAGTACTGCACATAAGAGCCAACTTATTAAATAAAAAAAATATTTTTTGTACCGTTATTAACGGTACCTGTCATAGAACGGTTTTTTTCGTTTCTGAATATCTCGTACAAAATTAACCCGATTTAAATGAAAATTTTTATACAAAAGTGTGTAAGTAAAGATAATATTAAAATTTTAGAAAATTTTCCAAAAACGCATTTTTGGTTTTTTAAAAAATATTTCAAAATTTTTTTTTGAAAAATCAATTTTTTGAAAACGGATCAATGAAAAATTTTGAAATTTAGTTTTTATGTGTAAATTAATTATTTCTTCAAAATGGCATACCAATTTTTTTTTCGAAAAATGTTAAAACATTTTTATATATAAAAAATTATTTTTTTAAAAAACGGCTCCTACAATTTTCGAAAATTTTTTTCTAAAAATACCTTTTTATACAAGAAATAAAATGGCATATTTGTTTTTTTTTTCTAAGATAATGTATGACGGAGTTTAATTAATTATAAAAACCGATTTAATTTTTTTATACTACTTATGAAATTTCTTCAAAATATCAAATTTTAAATTTCTTGAATAAAAAGCTTTAACATTATAGTTACTTTAAGCATGAGAGCAAGTACGTGCGACCCCAGTCGTGCAATTTTTTATTTTTTAAATGCCTATTTTACCTGTACTATTTCAGAAATAGGGTCTTGTTTGTAAAATTAAACATACAAAATTCAATAACAATCGTTAGAGTCATTTTTAAATAAAAAAATAACTTTTCTCTTTTGGTCATATTGCAGGTTCAGTTTGTTTAGGGTCCTAGATTTTGATAAGCTAGAATATTGAATTACAGGAAACACATTTATCTACCGTTTTGTTTCGCATTCATGTGAAATAAGACAAAAAATGTATGACTAAATCGTTTTAGTCTGAATCATTTTAATTTTGACGTTTAATGTCTATCTAGGTACTATATAGATTTTTCAAAATTAACTTCGCATTTTATTGTCCGTGAGTCAGAATTATGAAATTGAAATTTTAAGAAAAAGAAAACTATGTATGATTTCAAAAATTGTTTCGATTAATTCAAATGATCGATCATTAAAAATTATAAAATCAAATGAGTGACAAACAGGGTGGGGAAATATTTTTTTTTTAATAAATAATAATAAAATATTGTTTTATAGTTTGTTTATAATAAATTTATTAGTAATCTTATGTTAGAAATAATTTTTTTTAATAGACGCTTTCTAATTCGTTTATTTCATATTTAAAGAGAATGAAACTTATTTAGGTGAAAATCCAGTGAGCTTGTAATCTCGTCTGCCAGTCATAGTATCAGATTTTGTTAATTTATAGTTCAACTCCGTTCTTTACAAATATTTAAAAAGTGCATTTAAAAATGGTTTTTCTCCTGTTTTTCACGGTTAAAGAAAAACTCCTATTAAAACCAAAATATATGCATTTCGTTGAAATCTGCATTACAAAAATTATACACTTATGAACTTTATAATGCCCCACCCTGTAATCTACGCAGATCGCCACAATTCTCAATTAGTGAGGATATTTTTAACTTTTTGCGGCATTTAGTGTTTTTCTTTTCTTTTTGTTGTTTTCGTCTTTCCTTTCCATATGCTCCAACAAACTTTTATAGAATTTTTGAGGATAAATCAGGTGGTTTTTCAAAAGCAAAAATAGAAAATGCAGCTTATTTTTTGTTTATGCAGATTGAGTTTGATTTTCTCGTCGTCGCGTTGTGATGCTTTTTGTACACGATGATGATGGGAAAATTGGATTGGATTTTCGAATGATGGCTAAATGGGATGGTTTTTTGAGAGAGAGCGAGGCGAATTTATTTGTGTACCTTGCGGCAATAAAAACAAACAAAATGATGTCATTTAAAATCTGGTATAATCAAATCGGTTGTGATAGGCCTCGTCGTAGATATATATTGTGGGTGAGTTTGAGTGTTAATTATAAAAAAAAATATATAAAAAAAAACAAGTGGAAAAAAAGATGAAATTTTCACATTAGGGCGAATAAATAGACAAGGCTGTAATAAATCTTAAAAGTTCAATGTTGTTGTTTTTTGTTTTTTTTTTTTTTTTTATTCAAAATTAGAATGTTGGGAAAGTTTGTTTTTATTTTATTTTTAAAAATTGACAAGTTATAAGTTTATTTGTTGAATGAGGTAATTGCTAGGAGAGTCATTCAATTAATTTATAGCAATATTACATCATTAATTTGAAATTTCTTTTCTGTCAATAACTAATTTATGTCCTTTTTCTTTTATTTCAGATATTCCGTATAAAGTTTTATAAAACTGATTAATAAGGTAAGTTTTTTTTTTTATTTGTTGTATTGTATAAAAGGACATTTTTTCTTTAATTTATTTTATATTTATTCAAATAAATCTACTTTTCATTTCATTGATGACACAGTATAAAAAGGTTAAATGAAACATTCATGTCATTCAATATACAATAAAAAATTAGTCCAAGGTTATTTAGTTTAAGTTCGAATGTTGTTGGACGGAAGAACTGAGGGATGATACTTTATACATAATAATCTGCCTACATACATATAATATACTTGGGTGAATAAAATGAAAAGAACAATTTTATACACAAGAGAAAAATGATATACCTACATTTAAATACACACGAAGAGTGTATTAATACTGTTATTAGCTTAATCGAGAATAAAATCGATGACAATAACACTACTTGGCGGAAGTAATTTATTTTTAATTTGTCTAAAAGCATCTGTTTTCTGTTTATTTTTTTTTTTTTTTTTTTGTGTATTTGATGAAATAAAATATACAAGAATGCGGCTGTGTTTGATTGGGAAAACGTGTTTTGAATTTATTGAGGAAGTTTTTCTTTTGAGAAAATAACATTTGTTAAGTTTGTAGTTCTTCCTTTTTTAAATGGTTTTTCTTGTCATGAATTGCTTTGAGGCTTTTTTTTAGTTTTTTTACTCTGGCAACATTTAAAAACGAATTAATCGGACTTTTGGACAGTTCTTCAATGTTGAAAATATTTCAAAGTTGTAAAGTCCTTTTTAATATAGTGAATACTCTACTTCACTACATTTTGATGTATTTGAGGTGGGTATTTAGTTTTCACAATAATTGGACATTTTATGACTGTACTCAAAATATTTAATGATAAATCCTAGTATACGCAGCTGAAGCGAAACGAAAAATTTTAAAGTCTCCAAAGTCAACAGTGGACATGTTAACGAAAAAATACCATCGGGTATTATAGCTTTGACATAAAATTGAATTTAATTAACTCACCGAATTTATTTTTATATCATTTTTTAGATAATTTCATTGCGAAGAAGTTTGTACTTGGACATTTTTGGTTTAAATGAGTAAAAATGGAGCTATGACATAAAAACGGCACCGACCTCTTTTCTAAGATGGCGGCTGTTCCCAATGTCCTATCATCCCAACAAATTGACTTTTACAATAAGAACATACACCCAAACACGTTCCATGAAAAAATGTTGTATCGCGAAAAATGCAATATGATTTACTAATTTGCCTGGGCTATTTTGTTTAAAACTCATTTGAGTATTTTTTCGTTTTTCAAGAGAAACTTTTCGTTGCGGTCGTTGATTTTACAAGAATTGTTTTTCAGGGCATTGAAAACAGTAAAAGAGTTGGTATTAAATTGTCTTCTATGCAATAGAGAATAGACCAAAGCTAATGGCTGTCCGTCCATCCATTCGATCCGTATATTTATAAAAATACACATACACAAAATTGCACACGAGGCCATAAGGATGCAATTAAAATTTTTTGTCTGTGATACTTAGCTTATATTTATTCAATCCCTCGAGGTCTGTTTACTTCTAAAATTCTAAAACTAACCAATTATTACCTTTTTATCGAATTTTAAAATTTGGCTTTCAACAAAAAAAGTTAAAAATAAAGAAAAAGTGTTAATGTTTGAAGAGATACATTTCAGTCGTTTATTGACATAAACAAATAAAAATTGCTTATTATCAAAGGATTTTACCTCTTCTTTATTTTATTAGTACAAACAAAGTTTGGACGTACTGGCTTCATACACGAAATACCCCTTGATTAAGTAAAAAAAAAATAAAATCTTCAATTTTTTAACTTTTTTTCATTGATTTTAGATTAGAATTTTAATCAAAAATAATTTTTAAAATTTTTGAACCATCTTACCATGACCAAAAAATTAATTTGCTATGAAAAGTGTCTTTGAACCATTTTAAAGATGGGCTTGGTTTTCGTGTTACATCAAAAAAAAACTGAAAACCGACCAGTATTGCCGCTTTCTCAGAAGTGCACCAATGGATTTAGTAGCACTTTTGGCTGAAGAATACATTTATGCCAAGGAATCATATTCAGCAATAAAAAGTCTTGAACGAATTTGTTCCATTCAAAAGGGTCTATTCGATAGACAAATAATCATTTTTATCAAAAAAAAAAACAAAACCGACTTCCATGGATCATCGGTTTTATGGTTTTTCTCATAGTTTCTATAGCCGTAACTGGACGAATGGGACCACACTGCAGGCTTTTCAATACAAAAAGAATTATCAAAATTGGTTGACTTAGTCCAAAGTTATGAAGTAACAACAGTAACACAGACTTTTGTTATAAAAATCTGAAAATCGTTTTTGGAAAACACAACTTGTCGTTTATATTTAAGTCTTACAAAAAAATTAAAAATAACCCAAAAATCCTTTTACTATACCAAGTTTAAAGTTTATTGTATGAGTTCTGAAAAATATCCTATCCAATCCATAGTGAAAGACAGTTGTAATTGGATACAATTTTGTCCGCCCCTTGAACCTGTTTTCAAAACGATTTTCCAGAATTATTGAAAACAATATAGCTCAGGGAAATTAGTCAAAATATGGGCATGAAATCGCATTTTTCGCGGGACAAAATTTTTTTCATGAAATGTGTTCGGGTGGTTGTCCTTATCATAAAAGTCAATTTGTTGGCATAATTGGAGGTTGGGAACAGCCGCCATCTTGGAAAAGAGATTGGTATCGTTTTTATTGAATAGCTCCATTGTTATTCATTTTAACAAAAAATGACAAAGGTAAGACTTATTAACAATAAAATTATCTAAGAAATGATATACAAAACAATTCCGTGAGTTGATTAAATAAAATTTTATAGTTGGTCAAAGTGCGGGTTTGTATCGCAAGGTTGGGACAAAATGACATTTTTTCATATATCTGACGAACTTTTGATTTGTTTGGATAATTCTTCAAGAATGAATTGTAGTACTTCTAATTACCTATAAAATGAGCCCACAATCGTTATTTTCACCATCGTATTGTAGAAGTAATCTAACTCCGAAACTCTCCATGTACTAGTCAAAAGTAAGAAAAAAGCTGTTTTTTTGCTAGTAGGCCGAGAAAATTTTGGGAGTAGAGGTATAATCAAAATATAAGTACGCAGTTTTGCAGCCATACGCGTGTTAATGTCGATTTCAAAGGTCTGACAACTCTAATTTTGTGCTTTATACGGTTTTTGGGGGGTTAAATAACGTAAGTTTTCCAGTTAATGTGAATGGGCTAAATTTATACTATTTGAAATTATAAATATACAAGCTGATGCTCTATTATTTTTCCTAAATCTGGACACCTCAATCTCGGCTATGGGGTTAATAGAACTCACGATATAAGCTTTTTTAACTAACCATATCAGGCTTTTCAATTCAAATAAACAAACAAAAATCTAAACAAAAACAGCTTCTAAAACATAATCGTATAAACGGCTTATATATAGTTCTATTGGTCACATCCTCAAGATTGGGGTGTTCAGATTTAGGAAAAATAATAGAGCATCAGCTTGTATATTTATAATTTCAAATAGTATAAATTTAGCCCATTCACATTAACTGGAAAACTTACGTTATTTAACCCCCCAAAAACCGTATAAAGCACAAAATTAGAGTTGTCAGACCTTTGAAATCGACATTAACACGCGTATGGCTGCAAAACTGCGTACTTATATTTTGATTATACCTCTACTCCCAAAATTTTCTCGGCCTACTAGCAAAAAAACAGCTTTTTTCTTACTTTTGACTAGTACATGGAGAGTTTCGGAGTTAGATTACTTCTACAATACGATGGTGACAATAACGATTGTGGGCTCATTTTATAGGTAATTAGAAGTACTACAATTCATTCTTGAAGAATTATCCAAACAAATCAAAAGTTCGTCAGATATATGAAAAAATGTCATTTTGTCCCAACCTTGCGATACAAACCCGCACTTTGACCAACTATAAAATTTTTTTTAATCAACTCACGGAATTGTTTTGTATATCATTTCTTAGATAATTTTATTGTTAATAAGTCTTACCTTTGTCATTTTTTGTTAAAATGAATAACAATGGAGCTATTCAATAAAAACGATACCAATCTCTTTTCCAAGATGGCGGCTGTTCCCAACCTCCAATTATGCCAACAAATTGACTTTTATGATAAGGACAACCACCCGAACACATTCCATGAAAAAAATTTTGTCCCGCGAAAAATGCGATTTAAATTACTAATTTCCCTGGGCTAATACGACTTCAGTTGAGTCAATAGATTAAAGGTTAAGGTTAACTTGGATACCTACATTATCAAACCTTACATAAGTGATTGCTCATTGTCGAATAAATAACGGAGTTATGAATACCAGAGTTATGCGCGACAAAGTTATGCGCGTCGAAGTTATGAAAAAGCGAAGTTATGAAAGACCGAAGTTATGTAAAACCAGAGTTATGAAAAACTTCGGTTTTGCATAACTTCGGTTTTGCATACCTTCGGTTTTTCATAACTTCGGTTTTTCATAACTTTGGTTTTGTATAACTTTGACGGGCATAACATTGCCGCACATAACTCTGGTATTCATAACTTCGTCGGTTTCCCCTTATTGTTATTATACATAAAAGGATATGAAAAATTTGATAAATTTTTCGACTTTGGATACAAAAACGATATCTATTATCTCCATGTTTTTGTTCGGCACAAAGTGTTACTGTAATGATAAGTTCATGTCAAAATGGGAAATACAAAAAAATACACGACTTTAAAAGTAATATTAAAAAAAAAAAACAATGCAAATTTGCGTATGCGGTTTTGTATTGGCGTTTATAAAAAAAAAAAAAAAACATAAAAAAAGTATTGTTTGAGAACCTCCTTGCGGTTGTTTTCATCATCACTGAGTCTCTCCTCTCGCTATTCACTCTTCACTTGCTTATTCAATTTTTCTAGCCTCATCAGTTATTCATTTATACAGACAGATACATCGCCCACATTATAACAATTCGGGCTACAATAACAAACTTGACAGGAACAGGATGCGTCCGTTCGTCGTCGTTGTTGTCGTCGTGTCGGCCATTGTTATGGACAAGATGGGTTGGTTGCGGGTTATGATGGTGTTATGGTGATGCGTTCATAATATAAGGGCTGGCAGAATATCGAGCGTAGAAAATAATGTTGTGGAAAATTTCTCGTGATGAAAATTAGTTTTATGGACCACCATCCATCCCCTATGGGGAATCGCATTTTTAACTGTGTTGGTTTTTTGTGTTTGCTCCTCGTTCGTCCTTTTTTTTATGTATATCCATTCCATGGATTTTTTTGTTGTTGATGTTATTTTTTTTTGTGTTATAAATGGAAGCATCCTGGCGAGTGTGGATCCTACTCTATGGCTATGGAGATTTAAATAGGAATGCGTTTAGTTGTTGGTAGTTTTTTGTGAACAAATTTTTTGGAACACCATTATATCGAGGATCTACATAACGTAAGCCAGAGGCAGTAGCATCTATGATACATACATACGATAGAACACTGTAGGATGCCGCTAGGAAGAAAGGCTTAGTTGTTGGAAATAAAACATTTATCACACAGTTGAACGAAAATAAACGATTTATTAGCAAGTATAGTGGAACAAGTTTAAATCATCTCTGATATATGCGTACATACAAGCTCTTGCTGGCAAGGATTGTGAGCTTGCATAAATGTAATTCACGGTACAACAGTATGCCATTTTGAATTGTCACACCCCGTGGTGACGTTGGTTGTGATGGACGCAATAATAAAGCTGGATGCACAACATTTATTTGTCTCTCCAAATTAAATAACCTATTGTTCTATTTTATGAATATACAGGGTGTCCCAAAAGTAATGGATCAAACGAAATATGCAGATAGGCCAACTTTAGGGCTCTCAGAATTTGGTAACTTGTTCATCCCAAATCCTTACGGTTTTCAATTTAATGCAGTTTTTGTGAATTATCGAAAAATCTCGACTTTGCAACAGTATTTTGCTTCCTCCGGTCATAATTGATTTTTGTTTTTTACAATTCTTTCACTAAAACATTGCCTAATAATAAGAAATAATTATTTAATCAAAATATTTTTTATTTCATACGCCATTTTGCTGCAAATTATGTAACAGTTCCATGTTTTATAAAAACTCAATTTCTTAATTTTATTTGAGAGGAACATCCCGAAAAAAAATTGTATGGTGTGATACTGGTTTATTATTTTAAAAACTTGCCGTGTTATTGCACTTTTCAAAAATGTATAAAAATTTCCAAAGTTCAAATTAGAACGAAAGATATTACAATTTTAATGCAAAAAAACAGGGGTTTTCAGAGCAAAATAACAAACAAAAATCGAGGCTTTTATTCAAAAAGAAATAAACAAACAACAGTCGAGGAAATGTGTTTATTTTTCTTTGTTATTTTTCTCTGAAAAGGCCTGTTTTGTTGCATTAAAATTGTAATATCTTTTGTTCTAACTTCAAGTTTGGAAACTTTTATACATTTTTGAAAAGTGCAATAACACAGCAAGTTTTTAAAATAATTAACCTGTGTCACACCATACAAATTTTTTGCAGTGTGTTGCTCTGAAAAAAAAATTAAGTAATTGAGTTTTTATAAAACATGGAACTGTTAATTAATTTGCAGCAAAATGGCGTATGAAATAAAAAATATTTTGATTAAATAATTATTTATTCTTATTAGCAAATGTTTTAGTGAAAGAATTGTAAAAAACAAAAATCAATTATGACCGGAGGAAGCAAAATACTGTTGCAAAGTCGAGATTTTTCGATAATTCACAAAAACTGCATTAAATTGAAAACCGTAAGGATTTGGGATGAACAAGTTACTAAATTCTGAGAGCCCTAAAGTTGGCCTATCAGCATATTTCGTTTGATCCATTACTTTTGGGACACCCTGTATTTTTGTACAACTAAATGCTTAGAATTTTAAAAAGCTCTTGTTTTAAGTAATTTCATTATCTATGAATGTAAAGTGTTAATTGTCATTATGGAAACTATGTATCATTTGCATCAGAGTAAAAAAATAAATGAAAGAGCTGGTTTCTCGTACCTTTATTAAAAAAATCCAATTTTAATGATTTTTTGCGAGCAAAAATAAAAATTTCGTAAAACAAGATATAAGGTACTATGCATTAACTCAGAGGGTGACTAATTCGGCAATATATTTTGTTTTAACAGAACTAGTTTCAGAAAATCTGATTTCCTTTTAAGTACCTAGATACGCTTCTGAAAATTGTATTTTGTTGTTTTTTTTCATGTTTTACAAATTAAATAACTGAAATCCAAATTTATATTGTAAAAAACGTGCTATGTATCTAAACCTCGTGTGTCGTGTTCTTTATACATACCAAAAATCATTATTTATCCACCCTCGGTTTAATTAATATTCAAAAAAACAATTTTCTTATAGCATTTTTCAAACAAAATATCATTTTAAAATTCCCAAATTAAAATTTAATTAAACTAGGTTTAATCGGCAATCGTTTGTTCACCTTGAGAAATGGGTACAATTAAAAAACCATCGTTTGTGCAGTCCATCCTATGTTTAGAAGATATTCAAAACACAAAATTTGCACTAAAAAATTCAAAGTTCTCAAATTTATCATTTTATCACTTAAACGTAAGCTGTATTCTGTTAAAAAAAAATAAGAAATCTAGGGCCAGTTTGTTGACACTCGATTATCTTTAATCAAGGATTATTCCAGTTGATAATTTCGTTTGTTCAAAAAAATTTTAATCAAAGAATCAATGATTTGAGCATTTAATCTTAGATTTTGTTAATCATCCAATTTTGCTCGATTAGCACCATTTAATCAAGGATTTACTGGAATTCAATTTTTTCATACTCGATTTTCGAACTGATATGAAAGGAAAAACAACACAATAAAGAAATATGTGTCAGTTTTCGATAAAATGAAAACTGACATTAGTACGAAGTTCCAAAAAAAAAAAAGAAGTGTGTTTTGAACAAAAATAAACATTATATGTATGTATGTATTTATTATTGTTGAAATAATAGCATTATTCCCTATGTTTATAAATATAAATTGCACTATTAGTTTTTTTTTGCATCTGGCCTCCCAAGCTGAGTCCTTTAGCATGGACTTGATTTCGTCTGTTTTCTTTTATGTATTCCTAAGATGTTTTTTTCTGCGAGGCCAATCGAATTAATTTTTCTTCTTTAGTTTTGGATAAATTTGATGTCCGTTTCGGTTTTGAGAGATTTTTCTGAAAACATATACATACAATATACACATTAATAAATAAAATGATATAAAAAGATATGTAAATAGGTATTTATTTACCTTCCTTACTGTTCCTTCATTTCTTACGCTTTCAAATTCACGAACAATGACAAAATAACAAACTTCAAAACAATTAAAAAAAAAAACTTAATTCTTGATTAATTTTCGACAACCAAACTGACAGATAGACTGGAAAATGGAACGATTTGTTGAAAAACTATGATTTGTTAATCAAGGTGAAAAAAATGTGAACAAACGCTCTTTGATTATCACGAATCCTTAATTCTCAATTAAGGGGAATCCGTAATAATCAAATTGACGATTTAACCCACTCTCAACAAACTGGCCCTAAATTGCATTGATACAAAATAGAGACGCCCAATTTCATATGTTTTTAATTTTTACGATTTAAGGGTTTTTTTACAAACATATAATTTTCAGTTAGTAAATTCCATTGGTTTTACTATTCAGTCAGTGATTAAATTAGAGGAAACCCAGAAAGTCACTGTGGTGTATGGGTAACTTTTCTGTATGTTACAATCTTGAAGCAAATATTTTCATTTTATTAAATTATTTGAATACAAATGACTCAACGTGAACAAACGACTGCAATTGGCTTTATGAGTCTATTTCTATTTGAGCGTTTTAGACGATTTTTCATTTTTAGACTTCCTATGAAAAAAAAAAAAGAATTTACTCTAAAAAAAAACTTTTGAAGGGTGGACAAACGAAAATTATTGATGGACAAACATGGACAAAAGTTGGACTGTGATCAAAAAATTGTAGATTCTGTAAAGTAAGATTAATTTTTTTTTTAAGATCCATCTTAAAAAATATTTTTTTTAATTTGGTGAAAAGTCAAAAAAAATTATAGCCTTTTAAAATTAATTTCAAAATAAAAAATATCTACCTATTATTTACCCTTTTTCCTTTGTAAATTAAAATTTTTTTGTGCAATTAATTTTCAGATTTGTATGAGCTGTGACGCTGTGTTGTATATTGCACATACCTATCAGCTTTATACTTACTCATTGGCCTTCTAAATGGAAATTTTCTATTTTCTTAAAATGTTAAATGCTGAAAATTATTTTTAATGCTGAAAGGTCATTTAACCTGAGTCCGTTTCTGAAAGTTGTATCGTGCAGAAACTGTTTAACTACTGCAAAATCAAAAAAAAAATTCCTTCCAATTTTGGCAATGAAATTTCATAGAGAATATTAATATCTAGGAAAGTTAGCCTTCATTTGTCAATTCGCAAAAACTCGTGACTTTTTCTTTTAGTCAACAAAATTGCATCCAAACACTCCATCAAGTTGACATTTCCCATAATTGATGTTGAAATCATTCAATTTTACAAATCAGCTTTTCGGGATTGCTATAATGTATCGGTAGTTCGTCAACAATATTATTTCGTTTTTAAAAAGTAGAATTCCTATTTTTCAAAAATTATTAATACCATCTGTTTTGTTTAGTTTTTTTTTTTTTTGTAGAAAAAATAAAATAAAAATGCCAATATTTTTCATGAACTTAACCCAAAGTTGAAGTACACCAACAAGTGTATCGACTTGTCTTCTTCTATTTTTAAAATACCAACAAAAAATGTATGTTATTTTGTGATCTCTTGAAATTAATGTTCCATTTTTCCTATTTTCACTTCACAGTGAAATAAAAAAAAAACTTGACATTTAACAAATTTTTATTCTGTTACTTATTTTTTTTTTTTTTTTTTGAAATTCCATTAAATTCTTACTTATGATGAGTAAAAGTTAAAAAAAAAATACAAAAACACTCTTAAAATATTTCGACTCCTTACATCAACAGCATTGCTAAAATCTTTTCCATCAAAAAAAGAAACAAAAACTAAATAATGTATATATATTTTTTCGAGTAAAATAAATTTTGTATCCAAAATCACAGAACAGCAGCGCAATGTCGACTTGAAGACGACAAAAATAGAAGCAAAAAATATATAAAATCTAATCAATTAATATTTTAGCGTACCACCTATTCGACAATTTCAGCAGCAATCTTTTCTACCCCCACATCCACCACACCACAGCCATTATCATTTTCTGCGCCAACAACAGGAAGTTTCATAAAAACGGTACCAATCAATAACGATTTGTGGGCTGCTGCTTTAGAATTATTATTATTATTTACGGCTAATTCTCTTTTATTTTTTTTTTTTTTTTTTTCGAAACTTGAAGAGAGTGACGAAGCTGTGATGGTGATGGAAACTGAACGTTCTTATGAAAATGGCAAGGCAAGAAATATAGTATTCTTCCAGCATCATCATCATTTTGAAGAAAAACACAACGACGATTCCATCGAAAGAAAAAGCAAATATACCTAAGCGGATCTTTTTGAAATGGAATTCGATTGACTTCCGACATTTTAGCTGGAAAAGCTCAGCAAAAAGTAAGAAAGCAAAAAAAAAAAAAAAAAACTGGGCATAAAGCCATTGAAAAATTTCATCGCATGAGGTGCTCAAAATCTTAAAAACGGATTTACTTATACCGCCCGCCATTGGTCGTTTGTCTTCTTTTTCGAAATATGGCGGCGGCTGATGAGGTCATTCCGATATTCGTCACTATTCTGTTCAACCCTGTTATCTTTTCCGGCATCGATGTTCATTTTTGTTTGTTGTTGTTGTTGTGTCGGGCTTTGGCTCTTGGAAGAAAAAGCACCGCATGCAGCAGCCAGCCAGCATCATCGGTCAAGGTGCCGTATGCCGTTATGATGAGGATGTGTTATGTGACGAGTGGAAAGCACTATAAAGCAAATGATTTTAATTTTTCATTTGCCTTTAGCGTGTAAACAAAGGAAAGAATATGCATATACACGCCGCTCGCTGAGCTCCCAAAGATTATTCCAAGCTCTTTTGGGGTCTATTTTTAAAGATTAAAATATATTTTTTTTTTTCAATTTTTTATGAATTTTTCGGTTTTGTTTGTTGCTTTGGCTTTCGGTGGTTTCTTTCTGTGTGCAGCACTGGAAATGCCTTTATTTGCATTAAGTTTGTTTATTGCTCAAAGTGTTGCCGTTTTTTTTTCTTTATTTTTTTTTATATTTTTTCTTGTTTGGATAAAAAAAGTCGAGGATAATGTGTTTAAATTCTTTGTGTGGTAATCTCCCGAGGATAATGACTGGAATAACACACAAGTTTGTTGATCTTGTGTTGATTTCGTGTTGATTGCCAACAAACGAGAATTTATTATTATTGTGAATAAACACAAGGACCACTAACGAATCAGAATAAATTTGTATGTACGAGGGGTTCTTTGATGGGAAATAATTTTAGGGGAAGATTCAATGATTCATTTAAGTTGTTTGTTGAAGTTACCAAAAATGTAATTTGATCAAATATTCTATCCAATATCTTTGTAATCTAGGATTCGAATAAATTATATAGTTACCTATGTTGTTATCCACCACTCGTATAGCTTTATAAAAATAACACGTAAGTAGATAGTAAGCGATTCTGATTCTATTGAATTATACAGATACTGGAGTAATATAGTAATTTAGAGCGGAAAAAAAGGAGTTTTTTTTTTCTAGGGGCTTGGAATGTATATTATTGAATGCTCTTTTTTCAAATCGAATTTCGTCTTCTTTCGGTTGTGAAAACTCTATTTAATTTAAGAAGCAAATAATTCCAAACATTGGAAAAAATAGAGGGACAGAAGAGGGCAAAAGTGACTACGAGGAAAAGGCACCAACCGATCTTCGATCTAACAAAAAGTTCGACGGTTTTCGTTTTATAATATACTATACATACATATTTTACTTTTAGGAAAAAGTTTATTTCCAAAAAATCTTTGATTGGAAATATCTCAAGAACCAGACCACGAAGTAACTTTTTAGTTTTCAGTTATGAATAGAGCTTTAAAAGACCTTACTCTTCTTGTTTCACTAGAATGATTTTGAAGAATTTTTTAAAATACATTTTTTTCGAGAATCCAAAAAAAAAATTGTTATTTTTTTGCCAAAATTATGCATTTCGAGACTTTGGTCATAAGATTTTGACTTCGAAATTTAAGAAAAAAATATTGTTTTTATCAACTTTTTTGATTGAAAATAGGTCCATTTTGCTTTAAACAAAATTTGAGCTTATCACAAAAATATACATTTTGAAAAAATTTTATTAAAATCGAATTATGTTTTCTGGTTAAATTTTTTTTATAAGAAGTGTACTTATTAGGGCATTCGTTATTTTTGAATCAAGTTCCTAAGTGGGAAAACTGTTTCTAAATAATAAAAAAAAAATCATCTAATCATTTCAGATTTTTATTTTGACCCTAGATGGCGCCCCAAGAGGGTTAAAGTTTTTTCTCATTTAAATTTGTATGTGTTGACTGATGAAGCCATTAGGTTCTTGTCTACATTAAACAACGTTTTCAAAAAGGTGTAAATTATTTTCCTAGGACCAGGGGTTTAGTCAGGGCATGCATGGTTTTTTAGGGTTATTAAAGCAAGCATGTTTTATTAAAACAAGCATATGAAATATCGTGAAAAATAAAATACAACCCAAAAAGAACATGCATGTCCCGGCTAAGCCCCTAGTCCTAGAAAAATGATTTATACCTTTTTGAAAACGTTGTATAATGCAGACAAGAACCTCATCCAAAAATTTGTATTTAAAATTGGCTAAGAAACAAAAGTTTAAACGATTTGAAACAGAAAATTCGAACAGTGGGGTAAGAAACAGTTATAATTTTTATTCAAAAAACGAATTAGTCGCTATGTAATAAAAATTATTCTGAAATGGAGAAAATTGAATCGTACATTTTTTTATAGAACTGTGGTCAATGCAGGGAGCTTAAAACCATTATATCGGGAGAATGGAGTTTGAGCCATAGCTCCATCTTGGATTTTACTCAAGAAAATATTCATATTAACAAGGTCTGCAATGAGTCTAAGAATAAAAGGTAATAAAGATTTTTCTGTGAACTTAATTATCAACAGACAGAGCCATAACGTTAACGATAATTTGGCAGATAAAGCCCGAAATTTTTATCATTTCATTGGGCGAAATCCTCGCAAAACCTCTTAGACTATTTTTTATCTTGCTCGCAATTTGTTTTCTTTGGCAAAAGATGTTGCGATTTTATTTCTTATGTTTGGTCTTGAATATCGAAAAGTCATCATCTATAAATAGAAATACCCAAAAGAATCAGACAAAATTACACGACCCACTTTTTCTTTTTTCTGTCATCGTAAATATAGGATCTGATTTTTACGTGTGCCCTATAAAAACACTTATACTTATTGCAAGTCAAAAAACGATACAGAAGATCAAATTGGAAAAATGATTTTTTATCACGCCTTATCTGTGGCACTCTTGCAAATGCATATATCCTCGAATAACACCCTGTATATAATTTTTTGCTGTACACTTTCACCACTAATGTTGGATATCATCGATTTGAATAATATATCCGAGTCACCATCACAAAAATACACACATTCTGTGCCCATGAAGTGCCGAACGCAAAAACAGAGCAGCAGCAGCAATGTGTGTTGTATATACACAACACATCTGAGGCTGAAACCAAAGTACCTTGAAATGCTCTTGAACTAGTGTGATAGATATTTTTAGTCCATCATCAAAAAACAGAGAGTCCACTGAGTTCGAGTCGAGAATACTGCCGCGACAGCATCCATCCTTCTATATACTTATTCATAGACACGCCAACGATACTATAAACATTTCGTGTTTTCCCATGAGAGACATACCATGCCTTTATACCATTCATCCTCTTCCTCATCCTCTGTTCCCTGTGCAAGCTCATATATCTATGTTTATGTTGAAAAGATATCACAAGAATCTAGGCCTAGGGCGATTCAATGAGAGATCACCAACTTACCTACAAGCTACTACAACTTGCTACCTATATACACTTTACGTTATATCGGCCTTCTACCATCTTGAATGTGTTGACTGTGCCGAGTTCCGTTTTTGCTTTGCTTTTGCTAACTTAAGTTCATCCATTTTCCGAGAACGTGCTCCAATGTAAAAATGTACTTAAAAAATGATATGGAAGAAGGAGCTGATGAGAATCTGACTGACTCAGTAGGAAAAGTGAATGTCACCATCACCACTCACTCAGTCAGAATCATCATCATCATCATTCATCACGTTTGAAATGACACCCTCTCCTCTCACAAAAAACATACGCAGCAGTTGAGATAGTAGAGGAAACTATTACACGGACAGAAACAGCAGCAGAAATCGAAGCAGAAGCTGAAAAACACAACAAAACAGATTTGGGAATAAGTAATGATCAACCCATTTGGAGGAGAAGAGCACTTTTCTAGGCGATGAGTGTTTCTGGGAAAGATGCCAAAAATATTGCACAGTTTAGTTGAGCCGCACCCGCACTTGAAAAATTAAACTTAAGGGCGGCGCGACACTATTAAGTGGGTCAATAGTGTGGAACACAACTATTAAAATTGTTGATGATGATTATGTTTGTCAGGAGATGACTTTGTCAGGAGAAGAAGAAGACAATTCCCCCCCTCCTTAAATCCGTTTAAAACTGTTATTGCCATCATCAAGTTAATTGCTCCAAATATATGTACATAATATTACAACAAGTATCTATGTTTTGGCATTTTCTCGTTGAATGGTTTTTCGGTTGCCAAAAATTTAATTCTAAATACACCTTGCATTGAACTCAACCTTCTAATTGATTGCTATGATTAAATTGGCTTTAGTTTTCGACGACTATCTCTATACCTAACCTACATGAGTGAGGTTTACCATATGTTGTGGTGGCTCTGGGGTAATAGAGGTAGAGGTAGAGGTATGCGACATTTGCATGTGCGCCTCGTTTTAGTGTTGATGTCAATGGCGTCTTTAATAGAAGGAATGAGAAAAGTATCAACAGCTAAAGATGTTTACTGCCAAATGAATGAATTACTGAAATAAATTTTTTAGAGTAGGCGTAATCTTCCTCAGTTTAAAACGAAACGAAATTTATTGATAAATATATAGTTATGGTTGGATTTGGCAATTATACATAAGTAAACTTTCAATTAGTTGACAAGATTTATTTATAATAGATTATATTGGAGCGCCGATTTAATTTTTCGACAATTTTTTTTTTCGAGCCGGAGTAAAAATGGAATTCTGCCGCACCACCGTTGCACCACATCCGCACTACTTTTTGACCGCCGCACCACCACTGCCCAACGTCTGCACCATTTTTTTTTTTTTTTGAAAAAATTGAAAAAATATGAACAAAATTTTCTGCATCACAGCTGCACCACGTGTGCACCATTTAATTTTGTATGGAAAAATTCGCTGCACCACCGCCGCACCACGTCTGTACCATTTCATTTTGAATAAAAAATTTGGTGCACCACCGCCGCAGCACGCCTGCACCATGATCAAAAATTCTATTCTCGTTCTTATACAAATATTTAAGTCTTCTTCAAAGTTATTTTGACTTAAGCAACGAATTGCCAGTTCGGTTAAGGCCTTTGACTTCTAATTGAAAGTGCTCTAGATAATCGGGTTCGAATTTCCTTCTTGTAAGTAGTTTTTTTTTTATTTTTCATTAATCTAAAATAATGTATAATGGTGAAGCGAATTTATTACATACGAAATGAAATGGTGCGGACGTGGTGCAGACGTTGTGCGGCGGGTGGTGTGCCAAAATTTTCCGCCAAACGGCGGAGGTGGTGCAGCGGTCAAGATTTTTTTTATTTTTTTCTTTAAAAATTTTTACTCGGGAGACCACTGTGTTTCAAATGTTTTTGCTAAAAAATAATTTAAGAAATCCTGACTTCTAAAAAGCTTTTAAGAATTTCAGCGGTTAAGCCTTATCTCGAATTAATAATACTATCTAGCCCTATTTTGACTTAGTCCTTAAAATGGTCTGCTGACGAAGTCGACACTTCCCATTGAATGGAGATCGCTATTGTTTTCGAAAAAGTGCTGATTTCAGAAATGTAAGGACTCTTTTTAATATTGAAGTTCTTTCAAAGGTAATCCAAATATAGGGAGCCAACCTATAAAATATATTATTGGTAAAATCGTGACGATGGCAGACTACCCAATACAAATTTCTGCTGAAAATTAAATCTGATTAGGGTTCTCTTTGTCTAAATAACCTTTATTATTGAACAATGCCTGAAAGTCTAATTTTTGTCGTATGGAAACTAGAATACTATCGGGACACCCTATTGAATTCATAATTCATGTATATTTTATCATCCCAGTACAGCTTCACTATTTTTGTCCAAAGGACATTCGAAACAAGATGCATTCACTCACTCACTATGCATAAACTGGAGAGCTTACCTTAAATATCCATTAACCTGTTTTTTTGGTGACATTTATGTCGATGTGATGAATTGAACTGATATCTTTCTCTCTCTTCTATTCCATCAAAATGCAGTCCCCGTCGTAGTTTGAAGTTCATAATTTAATCACGAAGCACACAAATTTGATAGTCCTGCAACATGATTTTATAATAAACTTGACAGTCTCTCTCTCCAGTGAGAGAGTGTAGAGTGTGTTTGGTGATATTCTAGATGGGAAACTATGAAGGAATACAAAACGACGTAAAGCTCTCCCAGAACATGATGGATGTGTTTTTTTTTTTTTTTTTTGCTATGAAATACGTTATCAGAAATTCATGGATGCATTTAGATTCACAGTTCCAGCGTGTAGTGAGTAGATACTTTTGTTTGTATATATTCGATCTCTTACGTGCATATACATATTTTGTTGCAATAGCAGTAAAAGTAGATAGAAATGTAGGGACGAACCGTGACTCAGTTTAATAAAAAAAAATATTCATTTTGTTTTTTGTGTGTTTTCGTTACATGTGGCAGTTGGTTGCTTCTGTAGTTTAGTACCTGCGTTACTAAATAAAGAAAACTGAACGAGTGGGCGTGAATATTGATCAGGTGACGATTGGTGTGATAATATTTAATAAGGAGTTTAAGACGTGGTATTAACACTCTACTAATAGTGTTAATGTTATACATTTATTAATAAGAACATAATAATTGGTTTCCAATTTCAGTTCTCTTTCAACACCTTCAAAAATAGAAAAATTACTTAAACTTTAACAATTGCACCTGATTTTTCTGTTTGTTAAAAATAATTTATAAGAATTAAAAAAAAAAAAAAATTTGCAAGCATTTTTCATATTTTCTGGAATAATTAAAGAAATTAAAGTATTTGATTATCCTTAAACAAAAACTGAATAAAATATCTTCATGAGTACAATCTTCCTCATATCAAATTCGAAATCTAGACAGATTTATTAACGATTTTGTAAATTGTCATACATCTGGATCCTTTTAACTTGTAAATTCAGCTGCATGAAGCCAGAACTGCGAACTTTAAATTCAAACGTGTCCAATCCGTTTGTACACCATTTTTCAATTTTTTATCCACCCAAAATTTTCGTTTGTCTACCCTTCAAAAAAATTTTAAAAAAAATTCTTTTTTCCACCTCGAGTTCTATATAAATATGTACTTAGGTTTAGTGTTCTTCTTTTGGAGATATTCAAAAAACAAATTTTCAAAATTTCCAAAAAAAAGATACGCATACACCACAGTGTACCTACTGAAAATTACAAAGACTCTAAAATCCCGAAAAAATTACTTTTTTTCAAAAATTTAAATTTCTGTCGTTTGTCCACCCCGAGTTCTTTACGTATACCAAAAATCATCGTTTGTCCACCCTACGTTAAGAAGATATAAACTGTACTGAAAAAACGTACCTACTGAAAATTACAAAGACTCTAAAATCCCCAAAAAATTACTTTTTTTCAAAAATTTAAATTTCTGTCGTTTGTCCACCTCGAGTTCTTTACGTATACCAAAAATCATCGTTTGTCCACCCTACGTTAAGAAGATATAAACTGTACTGAAAAAACGCAACAAAAGTTACGCATACACCACAGTGTACCTATCTACTGAAAATTTCAAAATAACCAAAAAGAAATGAAAAAAACAAAAAATCATCCCAGGTTTAGTAGATATTCAAAAAACAAAATTTGTAATGAAAAATTCAAAGTCCCATACATATGAATTTCGCAATATTTTTTGAGAGTCATTATTAGCACAACAAAAATAATAAATCGATTGCATATAAATAATTGAAAAAAAGGTAGGTATACGAGTTATCAATATTTTCTGTGTACAAAAAATAGAGGTGAATGAAATCCTCTTTATCTATTTATCTGCATTTATGTATGTGAAGAATGTAGGCATGATTTAGAACCATACGATGAATGTTATCTTAATTGTCAATTTTGAATTAATAAACGCCCTGTGGTTATCAATAGACCATAATGTATTTATGGTGTGTTAGTGTGTTGTGAATAAAAATTTAATTAGTGACAAAGTATCTACACAAATATTGTTTATGTATTTTTGAATACTGATTATTATTTTTTATTTAAAAAAAAGTTTGAATGTTAGAAAATTTCACACGAAACACTAGTTGTGATGGTAAATTAACATTCCACAATTTATCAGTTTGAATGTTTATATATAGGTACTGAAACTAGTACGAGTTTATAACTGATTGTAAAACTGGATGAATTGTGATTAAAATCTTTTATATGCGCAAAAATATTCCCTATTCGAATTCATGCACATGTACAATCACATTACATTTTAAAGATTGAAGCAGTGATACTATTGTTCGCCAAATTGAAAAATACCACAACGATGCATACAAAGCTATAGGTATATCAGTTGGCATACAAAATCGAATTAAGTGTTTAAAAAAAAAAGTCCAAAAAAGTGCTTGATGACAGCGAACTGGTTTTGCACTTTTTGATGAAATTTTCATCATTGTTATAGTATTCTATACAGTAGACATTTATATACATTATACACAAGTAATATTGTGATATTCGGGCACTTGGATTTAATCCTGAAATGCAGAAAGAAGAGTGTTTATTTATTGCATAATGTTGTGCTGTATTTCAGAGCACAAGTAATGAAACCATAATAATGTTTCATTTTTAGATTATACTCAAAACTATTTGACCATTCCAGCCAAGCATTGCAAAGGCTTAGAGTACGTTTGTCAGATGTAGATATTTGATTCCAGAACCCTGTTTTAATGAGTCTGAAATTCAGACTGAATATCCAAACCAATTTTGGAACTAAACAATTTAGTACTAATTTACCTTTTGAAGGACAAGACTCTGTATCAATTTATGTATATTTATTCTAAAACAGTATTGAAAACATTTCCGGTTTTGGTGAAATTGAATATTTTTTGGAAAGTATTATCTTGGACAAATTTATTAAAATTTTTCTAGGATTTGAGATTTGTGTCACGAATTATCTTTTAAAAGCTAAATTCAGCAAAGAATCAAAATTTTTTTTATTTTTAGTTTTTAATGACTAATATTAGGAATATATTCAAAGAAAATAAATAAACACAATTTGTTTGAAATTAAAACAATATCTATTCTGTCACATGCTTTATTTAATGTGAAAAATGTAGGAGAAAACTGAACAGTTTCATGAAAAACGTCAGAAAAGAAAATAACGACAAAGATATCTGACAGTTTTCACAAATCTGTTTTAAGATGTTTTGACTCTTAAACAAGCGTAAAAAATTCTGTTCAAAACTGTTCAAGACAAAGTCATTTAACACCAATAAAAGCTATTCAGAACAGGAAATTTCTCATTTCACATTAAACTTTTCGAACACTTCAGAACAGAATCATTAAATAGAACTATATTGAGTGAAGTGAATTTAGTAACAGTTGAAACAGTGAATTACAAGTTGATCTTAGCTGCGTTTTGAAATGTACCTTCAAGTGCGAAAACACAAGATTTACATATTTTTCAAATTGAAATGTAATGCAACATATTTTCAAGAAGTGCCAATTTACATTATGCCTACTTTTGTGTCCAAATAACATACACCCACACCCCTTAGAAGACGAAAAAAAACACCCTTAAGAAAAATAAAACATTTTAATACAGTTTTCAAAATCTTATTAGTTACTAGCTGACCCGGCGGACTTCGTTACGCCTCTTTTGCTATTTACTTCCAATTTTGGAGTGTGCCAATCTTTTCCAAAAAAAATCGGGTCACGACATCAAAGAATGTGTTTTTTTTTTAGTTCTATTGATCGTATTAGTTTGTAGGCTTTTTAAGTTTCTGTATTTAGAATATGAAATATTAAAAATTTAGACTATTCATATGTGTTGGAAAACAAACTTTTTTGAACCCCTTGGAAACTATATAAAGCCAGGACTTGAAAAAATCGTAAAAAATAGATGTTGGCCGATTCTAAGACTTACCCGATGAACCCACAAAATTTCATAAAAATCGTTCCAAAATTTTTTTTTTGGTTGGACCACCCTAACTATTTAGTGGTATAAAAATAAATGTTGGCCGATTTTTAGACTTACCCGATATACGTACAAAATTTCATAAAAATCATTCCAAAAAAATATAGATAATTTTTTGGTTGGACCACCCTAACCATTTTATCATATGAAAATTGATGTTGGTCGAATGGCCGATTCTCAGACTTCCCGACATACACAAAACATTTTGAAAAGATCGTTCCAAGAAGATATAAAAAAATTTGGCTGGACCACCCTAACAATTTAGAGGTATGAAAAATAGATGTTGGCCGATTCTCAGACCTACCCGATATGTGTAAAAAATTTCATTAAAATCAGTTCAGCCGTTTCGGAGGAGTTTGGTAACAAACACTGCGACATGAGATTTTTATATAGGTACTAGCTAACCCCACCCGCTTCGCTGAGTGTACTTTTTAAAAAAATAGAACCTGTTTCAAAATACATTTAAACCGAAAAAAACTGGTTTATTGTAATGAACATTAACCAATTTATTGTAATTTATGCAGTTATTGGACATTGTTAATGGAATAGCGGCACTTGATTCTGAAGGCCGAATTACACTTCAAAACAATTTTTTCAATGTAAATTCAAAAAATGAATTGATTCAGTGTTTTTCCAAGTATAAAGACAAATTACAAAAATTATACTTGGCTGAGTGAACGTGCAATAATGGCTGTTACAAATAAAAATGTTTCTGAAATCAATGCAACAATTTTAAACTATATAAATGCACAATGTTTTGCCTACAAATCGGTTGACCCTATAACAAATGAAAGCAATGTATCAAATTACCAAACGGAGTTTTTGAATTCATTGGATATACCAGGACTATAATGTATCAAAAAGCCTTGCCATATTATTAGGTCCAAGCGAAAAAATATAATTTTTTGGTTCATGCTGCTGAATTTTTAAAGTTTTTGTCGAAATGTGTTTAATTTTTTTTATCCCATTTACCTGCGCTTATCATGTAGATACGGATTGCCTTAAAAAAAGTCAAAGAATTCATACTTTTTGATACAAAATAACGTACATAAGGGGATAAGCTCCAAAAGAAGTTTCCTATGGAATTCATGCCGGGAGAATTATCAGACCGGTCCAATACTTGAATTTGTATATCGAGGAATAACGTGACATTCTTAACTTTATGGCAAGGACCCAGTCTTGCATAGATATAGATGCTTCGAGTCTCGAGCCTATTCTGAAATCGTAAAATCAAAACGTTCCCAAGCTCCTTTTGTTTTGGTCTGGAGCTATGGCGTTTTCCTTTCCCTGAAATAGCAGCACAGCCAATAATGATCAGAGGATGTTTTTTTATTTGATTAACGTACTTGTCTGGTCTTATACGAAAAAAAACTACTCCAAATCTAAGAAAATTACGTACTATCCAGACGATCAGAGCTTCTATGTTTATGCGAAATGCGATCCTTGCCATTAAAGTTAAGCATGTCACGTTATTCCTCGGTACAAATTTTATTTTCAGATCGTATTTATGCTAAAAGTAATGATATCAAAAATGTTTTTCCCGTACCATCGGGTGCATCTAAGAAATACAAACCACAACTCTGATTGATGACACCTTGCATAATAGTGTCATACTTCGGGAATTGGTTTGCACAAATATTCTTAATTCAACGCAATTGTATTGCCTTCCGCGTAGTATTTCTTGATCAAGAACATCTTGCTCTTCACGATTTGGAGCAACTAATTATAATTGTGCTAATGCTTTATTCGCAATCATCAAACAAAACACGTGTCCTAAATAAAGATCACAACTTGATTATACATTTTTTCATTTGTCTAATCCAAATGTGGATTTAATGTTACACGGCGCATTCGGTTTTCGGTGTATCTAATCCTAATCACATCTAATCCTAATCTAAAGTTCGAGTGGATTTGAAGGATAAGATGTGATTATATTTACTGAAAACAATATGATGTGGCGAAGACAAAACAGATGCACCAGGAAGCGTTGAGTCCCAATGAGTGTCTGCTTCAAGCAAATTCAAACGTTGACAGGCATCACAGACTATAAACGATAATTATTATTTTGAAAGCCTGTCTTAATATATTTTTTTACAAATAAAGCTTAGTTAAACTTTTTAAAAAGCAAGAGTGTTTTTTCACTCGTACATATTGACAGCTATGTGAAAGTGGGAGAAAAGGTATTATTTTTTTTTTATACAAACCATCTACATATTAATACCTTTCAAACAAACAAAAAATTACCAAAATCGGACCAGCCAAACGCGAGTTTATCGGCCACACACACTTAACGAACTCATTTTTATATATAAGACTAGTTTTTTCATAAATTGTTTAGAATTTGTTTAAAAACTTGAAAACTCACGTTTGGAAGGACAAAATGTATTAAAATAGTTTTGCTAGCATACATTTTTGTATCTCTTTGTAAAACATACATGCAAAATACAAGAAAATGACGAAAGCGAAAAATATGACAACTCTAAATTTTTGTTGTGTATGATGTTTTCGGAACATTCAATATACAGTGCTCCCAAGATTTCAGGTTAAGCCCCGAGGCGTTTTTTTTGTCCAGTTAAGACCGGTGGTAATAAAAAACACACCTATTGTTAATGAAATAATGCACTTGATTCTGAAGGCCGGGTTACACTTCAAAACAATTTTTACAATGTAAATTCAAAAAATGATTTGATTCAGAGTGTATTTCCAAGTATAAGGACAAATTACAAAAATCATGCTTGGCTGAGTGAACGTGCAATAATGGCTGGTACAAATAAAAATGTTTCTGAAATCAATGCAACAATTTTAAACGATATAAATGCACAATTTTTTGCCTACAAATCGGTTGACCCTGTCACAAATGAAAGCAATGTAATGTATCAAATTACCAAACGCAGTTTTTGAATTCATTGGATATACCAGGACTGCCGCAACATCATTTAGCGCGGAAAGTAGTAGCGCTCATTATAATGCTTCGGAAAATACAGCAACTTAAACTTTGCAATGTATAAGACTTGTCTTCAAGAAGTTAATTGCAAATCTAATTGAAGCTACCATTTTTTGTGGAAAATTCAAAGGCGACGATGTGTTGATTCCTCAAGGTGCAATGATTCTGTCAGATTTCCCATTTAAATTTAAGCGTCTTCAATTTTCTGTAACTTTGCATTTGCTCCTATAACCATAAATAAGGCATAAGGTCTATCTTTAAAAATATGTGGTATTCATTTAGAGAATTCTGTTTTTTCTCATGGTCAACTATATGTTGGCTGTTCGCGGGTAAGAAAACCATCTACTTTATTTACATACATAAGAGATGAAAAAAAAGTGGTGTGTATCAAAAAGCCTTGAAATATTATTAAACCCAAGCGAAAAAATACAATTTTTTTGGTTCATGCTGCTAAATTTTTAAAGTTTTTGTCGAAATGTCTTAAATTTTTTTGTCCCATTTACCTGCGCTTATCTCGGCTAGTGAGTCCCAACTTGCTAGTCTTTTGTGGTATCACAATGGATCCATAAGGGTCTAAGTGTGTCGGGTAATTTGCCTGACAGCCACTAATACCTAACCTAACCTAACCTAACCTGCGCTTATCATGTAGATCCGGATTGCCTTAAAAAAAAGTCAAAGAATTCATACTTTTTGATACCAAATAACGTAAAAAAGGGGATGAGCTCCAAAAGACGTTTCCTATGGAATTCATGCCGGGAGAATTATCGGACCGGTCCAATAAATTTGTATATCTAGGAATAACGTGACATTCTAACCTTTATGCCAAGGACCCAGTCTTGCAGAGATATAGAAGCTTCGAGTCTCGAGCCTATTCTGAAATCGTAGAATCGAAACGTTCCCAGCTCCTTTTGTGTTGGTCTGGAGCTATGGCGTTTTCCACAATATAAAAAGAACCTCATTCTTTCCCTGAAATAGCAGAACAGCTAATAATGATCAGATGATGTTTTTTTATTTGAATAACGTACTGCAAGTCTGGTCTGATACGAAAAAAAAAATTAGTCCAAATCTTAGAACATTGCGTACTGTCCAGACGATCAGAGCTTCTATGTTTATGCAAGTGGCGATCCTTGCCATAAAGTTAAGCATTTCACGTTATTCCTCGTTACAGAAAAATTAAGTATTGGATCGGTCTGGTAATTATCCGGGCGTGAATTCCATAGGAAACGTCTTTTGGAGCTTAATTCTTTGACTATTTTTAAGTCAATCCGTATTTGATGTGGCGAAGACGAAACAGATGCACCAGAAAGCGTTGAGTCCCAATGAGTGTCTGCTTCAAACAAATTTAAACGTTGACAGGCATCACGGTGTTTTGCACATGTTTTACTCAAAATCAGACAATAATTATTTTGAAGTCTTAATATATTTTTTTACAAATTAAGCTTAGTTAAACTTTTTCAAAAGCTAGAGTGTTTCTTCACTCGTACAAACTGACAGCTTTTTGAAGATTGGAGAAAAAGTTTTATTTTTTTGTGGTACAAACCATCTACATATTAATACCTTTCAAACAAAAAAAAATTACCAAAATCGGACCAGCCAAACGCGAGTTTATCGGCCACACACAGTAAACGAACTCATTTTTATATATAAGAAGATTAGATTTTCAATTTAATAAATTGATCTTTAACCTTTATTGGATGGTAAAAAAAATGTATCCCTTCAGACACATTCGTTTTTCAACGTGATCAATTCAAAAATAAGTGGCATATAATTTACATATTGGTGCATAATACCTTTGAAAGCTCCAACTTGGACATACAAAACCCATATAAAAACTAATCCAAGTTAATAAGATCACGTGTCTCACACACACACAAAACATACACTCACTACCTTAACCTTTGTGCTAATCCTTGGCCCTAAAATGAAACATACATATAAATGTATACAAATATTACTTAATACCCATAATTCCCTAAAATAGAGAGAGATATTTTATGAATATGAATGTTTGTATGTATAACTTTTAATAGAGTCACAGGACATACACACACACACACACATGTGTTTCAACAAAAAAACTTTAAGTTTTCGCTCAAGTAGGACAATATTTGCATGAAATTTCAACTTGTCAAAGAATCAGCAGCAGCAGCAAGATACTGTAAACATTTTAACCACCTGACATAGGTAGATAGAGGAACAAGAAGTACGTAGGTACTTTTATGTATAAACTTCCCTCAAAACGACCGACACAAAGATGATGATGATGTTCATGTTCACTGACATGTCCTAGTAATCCAGTCAAATAAGGGTTTAACCTCGGAATGAATGTTAGTAGAAATTTTTTTTGCTCAATATCTTCCTTTTGCCATTCTATAACATATCTCAAAAGTCTAGAAAAATCTCATGTCCGCTTGTCGCGATTTCAAGGCCAAATCGCGAAATGGAGATTTTCAAAATTAGCAAAAATAGGCTATGGTATTATATACATATATGATACATGATTTCAAGGTATTTTTTAATGCTGATTCCAAAAAATCTAAAATCAAGACAATCTGACGTCTCTGGAAAAAGTTATACCTGTTTTTCATCTGTCAACTCATATTATTATAACAGTTGCAAACTTACTGCCGAAAACCCCTAAAAGTTATGGTAGATGAACCAAATTTTGCATGAAGATTTTAGAATCAATCATTATTAAAAATCAAAACAATCCATTACAAAAAATATATATACCTACGAAATAATGGTATTTTTTGATGAAGGGGCAAATTTTAGGATATGCACTAAAGAAGATTCTTGTTCATCTTAGGAATAAGTGCTAATAGGCTAATTTTTTCATTTTAATCTTTGTTTGGATATTCTTTAAGTACCCTCAAAAATCTAAAAAAAATCTCATGTCCGCAAGTCCTAATTTTCTTGGTTTGAAGATAAGGTGCAGATTTTAAAAAATTGAAAAACTACACTTCAGATATTTGTGTCAGATCAACATGAATAAGGTGCATTACTTTTCAGGGATGGTCAGGTTGACTTGTTTGTGAGTTTTGTTGGAATAATTGTTAAAAAATACCTTTAAATCATGTCGCTTATGTTGGTATACATATAAAAATTTAAACTTTTCTTATTATTTTTTTAAAATCTGCAACTTATCTTCAAACCAAGAAAATTAGGACCTGCGGACATTAGATTTTTTTTTGATTTTTGAGGGTAATTAAAGAATATCCAAACAAAGATTAAAATGAAAAAATTAGCCTATTAGCACTTATTCCTAAGATGAACAAGAATCTTCTTTAGTGCATATCCTTAAATTTGCCCCTTCATCAAAAAATACCATTATTTCATAGGTATATATATTTTTTGTAATGGATTGTTTTGATTTTTAATAATGATGGATTCTAAAATCTTCATGCAAAATTTGGTTCGTCTACCATAACTTTTAGGGGTTTTCGGCAGTAAATTTGCAACTGTTATAATAATATGAGTTGACAGATGAAAAACAGGTATAACTTTTTCCAGAGACGTCAGATTGTCTTGATTTTAGATTTTTTGGAATCAGCATTAAAAAATACCTTGAAATCATGTATCATATATGTATATAATACCATAGCCTATTTTTGCTAATTTTGAAAATCTCCATTTCGCGATTTGACCTTGAAATCGCGACAAGCGGACATGAGATTTTTCTAGACTTTTGAGATATATTATAGAATGGCAAAAGGAAGATATTGAGCAAAAAAAATTTCTACTAACATTCATTCCGAGATTTACCCTTTTTTTCTCCTTATTTGACTGTATTATAGAATATTTTAGAAAAGCGAAGCACCTACTCTGCCACTAAAAAAACACCGAGTGAACAACAAAAAATATACCTCTACTTTCTACCAAACCACCTTATGTACCTAGTTATACTGGAAATATTCATTAATCAGAAAAGATGGAACCTATTATATCCTTTTTCCTGTCTAAATGTGTCAGTGTGAGTGTGGATTTATTGGAATGAAGTGCAAATGCACCCGCACTGACATTTGCCCCATTTTAATACATCCTCCAAATGACGTCATTCGAAATGAAGCAAAATGAACAATATTTCTTCTATGTGTGTGTGTGTGAGTGTAAATTTGTGTGGACTTAAACTTGATGGAAAAATAAATGTCGTTCTTCGTTCCTCGTCCTGTCAAAGTCCTTCTCAACAAAATATAGAGAAAAAACAACAATCTCATGGGAGTGCTTGTGTCCTTATCTCGTTTTCTGTGTATCAGCAAGGACCAACTCCAATTTTTCGAAAAAAAAAAAAAAACAAAACAGTAGCATCATACAGCAGCAAGCATGGCGGACGGATGATGATGGTTATGCAAACACAGGCAGGTAAAGTCGCTGGCAAAACACGAAATGAAAGGCTGCCTGCTTCAATAAACATCCTTATATCTTACAAAACACTCAACCATCTACAAATAAATTATACCAAATAGCTCGACAGAAATTAAGACCAAGTGGAAAAGGGGGGGTAAGGAGGTTGGTAAGAAAATACATGTACAAAGTCAAAGTTCTTTCCATTCATATAGCATGGCACCTTTATACTGGCTCATTCCAGAAATAATAAAAAAAAAAAAAAGGAAAACAGTACCACGGGAAAGGAATAAAGGACCTTTTCCACGTTTGTTTGTATGTGGAAAATTGTATATAGTTGTGAACATGACGAGACGTAAGCTCAGAAGTAGGTCGTCACCATCAACAATGACGTCATTAGTCATACAATTCCCTTTTAACCTTCATTTCGGTCCAATTTCGAACTGGCAAAGAAGAGTATACCCATCATCATCATGATGAAGATGATAATGATAATGATGGTGTGCTTTGCCATGGCTAACCTAATTTTTGCTGATTCCCAGCAGCCAATGCGCATTGGTGAAATATCACACTGTTCTTTCTTCGTGCTCAAAAAAAAAAAAATGAAAGAAAACCATCGAGGAAAACGAGGTGAAAAACAACAGAGAACAACAACAAAGGACAACGATGAAAAATAACGGTCAGGCGAGGCGTAAACACAAAGAAGAAAAGGGATGATGATAAAGTTTTTGCAGCGGGTGGTGGCGGAATGTTGTTGGTCCTCAGTCGAACATTAAAATTTATTGGAATTGATGCTGAGAATTGAGCGAGAAAGGACCAAAAGAAAACACCGAAAAAATGAAAGCTCCCAATTTAAACGGAACTTGCGCAATGTCAAAAATGTTTTTGGCAAATTTTTGTATGTTTTTTTTTTTTTTTGTTATTTTCTTTGTGACTTTCGCTGAGAGTCTTTGCTGGAAAACATTCGTCAGAGCGGAATTCAAATTCGGGTTTCCATGAGGGAAACACACGACACGGAGATTGGAGAGTTTCCTTTAATAAAAACTTCCATCTGAAGAGAATAAATGGATTTATAGTATTTTCCAGGAGAGCGGAAGAAATTTTTTAGGTTGGTTGGTGGAGGATGCGAGGATGGTATAGTTCCTATCCCAATCGAGTTATGGTTACGAAGAGTCTTCCGTCTTTCATATCTTCCGTTTCTTCTTTATTTTTTGGCGATGCAGATTTTTCCTCCATCCCCCGTTTTTCTTCTTTTTTTTAAAGGATATCTTTTGACAATCTGGAAGGACCATATGGTGGCGGTTTGAAATCATCCGCCATCAGATAATTAAAAGGAAATTGAAATGGTTTTCAATATCCCTCTTTACACGTTTGTTAGTACCTTTTTTCTTTTTTTTTTGAGCTGGCTTCTTCCTGATGTCGAATTGAAAAAGGATATTTTTTTTTGCGCCATTACTATGTTTGAGTTTTTTGTTTGTCAAAGTTTTTTTTTTTTTTTTCTTAATTCTTTTGGGGGGATTTCAATTATAAAGTCGTGGCTCGTGGATTTTGTGGGAACTTGACTTATAAAAAAAATAAACCGGTAGCTATAGGAATTTGTATATATGTAGATGTCGTCCTTTATAGGGTAACATTTTTATGTCATTCATTAATTTATTTTTTTATTTTCGTGGAAATGAAAGAGGGAGTGAACAAAATATATATTTACAAACGCTGAATGGAACAAGTTGGTTTGGTAGGTTGGTAGTTGGTAGGTAGCTATCAACCTACATGTAAATTTGATCTGATCTAAATATTTTTGTGTGTGATGTTAATTAAGCACAGGCAGGTTTAACCTGGTTATTTTTTTCGTGTAGAGTGTTGTTGTTCAAGGGAAGGAATTGAAGGACATTTACGTTTAATTGTTGAAAGCTATTTTTATTATTATTATTTTTTTTTTTTTTTGTGTTGGCAGCTGGACACAGGAAATTAATTTATTTTTCTTTATTTCAGTTTGTTAATTAAATTTTTTACATTAATAAGTAAATTTGAACAGAACGTAAGAACGCATTTGAATATTTAAGGTACGTCCTACGCTCTTCATTTATTTAAAGGTACCTACTTCAAAGCCAAAAAACTAGTTATACCTATATTACCTAACGTAAGTTAATTAAGTAATATATCTATCAGGCCATGAATGTGATTTAAAAGTTGTTCATGATGTCAAACGTTCTGGATTACTACTAAATATAGACAGTTTTAAAACTGTTCCCAAGAATATTCTAAAGTATTTTGAAATTTTTCACTCGCAAGAACAGTTTTTTGGCTTTTCGAAAATCAAATGAAATAGACTTTTAATTATTGGATAGGCATGTTTTAACCAAATTTTGAGGCTTGGATTTGAGGATATCTGCTTCCCAATGAAATAAAAAGAAAAAAAACATATGATAACCTCGTTTCTACTGAAATGAATGCTTCTTTTCTTCATTCACAAAGTAATACTTACCGCATATACGGATATTGATAATGAAGTTTTTTTTTGTAAACTGATGGAAAAAATGATTTTTCATTTTGTTGCTTTGGTGTAATGAATCATACTCCCCCAATGTGCATTGAATGCCATAAAGTTCAATGCTGTAGGTTTCTATGTTATCCAATTAAATTTATTGAGATGATTTTTTTCTTTTGATTTCTCAACTTTTGATTCATGCTATGATTTCAGTTCTTGCATCGTCTTTATATCATCAAGCAACCATATTCAGTTATGTTGAAAAGCTCAAACGATATATACTCTTCTTTTTCCACCATTGAATGAAATCTGGGTTTTCTTGCTTGGATCTATGTAGAATTTTATACCTATACAAATTCTTATACAGGGTGTCCCAAAAGTAATGGATCAAACGAAATATGCTGATAGGCCAACTTTAGGGCTCTCAGAATTTGGTAACTTGTTCATCCCAAATCCTTACGGTTTTCGATTAAATGCAGTTTTTGTGAAATTTCGAAAAATCCCGACTTTGCAACACTATTTTGCTTCCTCCGCTCATAATTGATTTTTGTTTTTTACAATTCTTTCGCTAAAACATTGCCTAATAATAAGAAATAATTAATTAATCAAAATATTTTTCATTTCATACGCCATTTTGCTGCAAATTAATTAACACTTCCATGTTTTATAAAAACTCAATTTCTTTCTTTTATTTCAGAGCAACACCCTTAAAAAAATTTGTATGGTGTGGCACTGGTTCATTATTTTGAAAACTTGCCGTGTTATTGCAGTTTTCAAAAATGTATAAAAGTTTCCAAAGTTGAAATTATAACTGAAGATATTACAATTTAAAAGCAACAAAACAGGACATTTCAGAAAAAAATAACAAAGAAAAATAAACACATTTTCTCGACTGTTGTTTGTTTATTTCCTTTTGAACAAAAGCCTCGATTTTTGTTTGTTATTTTGTTCTGAAAACGTCTGTTTTTTTGCATTCAAATTGTAATATCTTCAGTTCTAACTTCAACTTTGGAAACTTTTATACATTTTTGAAAACTGCAATAACACGGCAAGTTTTAAAAATAATGAACCAGTGCCACACCATACAAATTTTTTTAAGGGTGTTGCTCTGAAATAAAAGAAAGAAATTGAGTTTTTATAAAACATGGAAGTGTTAATTAATTTGCAGCAAAATGGCGTATGAAATGAAAAATATTTTGATTAATTAATTATTTCTTATTATTAGGCAATGTTTTAGCGAAAGAATTGTAAAAAACAAAAATCAATTATGAGCGGAGGAAGCAAAATAGTATTGCAAAGTCGGGATTTTTCGAAATTTCACAAAAACTGCATTAAATCGAAAACCGTAAGGATTTGGGATGAACAAGTTACCAAATTCTGAGAGCCCTAAAGTTGGCCTATCAGCATATTTCGTTTGATCCATTACTTTTGGGACACCCTGTATTTCTGATATTGTAAAAAAAAACGTTAATGTTTATATAACCAATTAATTTTAAATTTTGCAATCTTTTATTCATTTTTGTTATTATTTTTTATTTACAGGTATGATGAATATCGAAAAAAAAATTGGCAAGTAACTGATTAAGAAATTTTAATCGAATCTTTTTAAATTCAGGTAAAACTACATTTCTTATAAATTTTTTAATCTGTAGTTTTTCCACACATGATTTCCATACACTGTCTAGGTTTGATCGCAGGTATGCAAAAAACCTATTGATTTGAATTTTGTTAAACACAGTCTTACTCAAAAAATTTCATGAAAGACGAATTTCAACTAAAAACTGCATCTTTAAGTCTAAATTTTGGTACGAATAATTATCTACTTCACGATTTCAGAAGCCACCCTTCAATTGATTCATAATCTAATTGCAATTTTTAGCTAAAATGTGAAAGAAAAACATGGACTTTTATGGGTTTAGGATATCATTGCTTTTTGACGTGAAATTTTGATCACAACAAAAACATTACTGTTAAAAAAGAAGCCAAGTTCTCCTATGTTAAAATTATGCTATCACAAAAAGTACTGAGATGTAAAAGTGTACCAAGTTCTAAAGTTTGGGTTCAAATTCGTATCAATAAAATTTTGATTGTTCTCTTGACAATTTTTCTTTTAATTACCGATTTTTAAAGTTATTTCAAAAATTGCCAAGTAAACAATCAAAATTTTATTGATACGAATTTGAACCCAAACTTTAGAACTTGGTACACTTTTACATCTCAGTACCTACTTTTTGTGCCAGCATAATTTCAACATAGGAGAACTTGGCTTCTTTTTTAACAGTAATGTTTTTTTGTGATTTCACTACTTTTTGCAAGGTATGGCTGTAGAATTGAAAATCTCTATATTTGATGAAAATTCAGTGAAAATGGGCGGTTGTCACGCCCCCTGGCTGAAATTCTCAAACTTAAAATTTTTTGCTTTGTATAAACTACCATCTCTACTATTCTACCAAATTTCAAGATTCTACGATAATCAGAAGTGCTCTATTATATTTAATGAAAATTCAGCGGAAATGGGCGGATGCCACGCCCCCTGAATTGAAAATCTCAAATTTTCGATGTTTCCCTTTGTATACACCACAAGCCCTATCACCGTGTAAAATTTCAAGTTTCTACGTTAACGGGAAGTTCTCCATAATTTTGATGATCTGTCAGTGAGTGAGTGAGTGAGTCAGTCAGTCAGTCAGTCAGTTACGGTTTTTGCGATTTTTGAAGCCCTATATCTCAGAAACTACTCATTGTAAAAGGCTGAAATTTTGTGAAAAGTTTGGTTTTGAAATTTCTAGCATCTTTGGTGTGGAAGTTAGAGGGGGGTCGAAAATGGCCTGAGTTGTTTCCTGTAAATAAGGGTGTAGTGCCAAAGTTCCTAGAGAACTTGGCTGGGCATTACCGTGCCCCTTGATTAAAGGGCGCTTTCAGAAACACCCGATGCCGATGGTAACAAAATTTGGTATAAGGTTTGAAAATGTTGTAAAAAAAAACATGTATTTAGGTAATTTTTTTAATTTAGATACTTTTAATTCATCCTGTTTTTATTTTCAAAACAAAATAAAAAATTGGATGTATTTTCTCAAAAAAAAAAAATATTCCTTACTTACGCCATCTCTTTCATTCGTTTGTTTTTGTGGATTAAAACTAAAAAAAATAATATAAAAAATTATTGCTCATTACAGTCGAGTAAAATTAAGAATACAATTTGTAAAATCTCGGAATCCAGGGATAGTCGATGTAGGCATCTGTAAGACTAGTTTAGGGCTGCATTATTAAAAGGTCAAATAAGAAAGTTAATAATATTGCAAAATATAATAAATATTGCAAAATTACGTATGTATTAATTACCTATCCCTGAACTAAAAACAATTTTTGAAAAACTGGTTATTTTACTGAATTTTCATGGTTTTTGACTGGCTCCAGAACCTTGGCTATTGTATGTGCGAAGCTTATACTTACCAAATATTGAATAAAAATATTTTTGTGTTTGCTACAGTTTTTTTTGTTTTTTTTTTTTTTTTGTTTTTTACTTTAGGACTTACATTTGATTACGTTCATTACGTTGCTACATACTAAGAATTGTTGTTTCTTTTTTTTTTCAAGCTCCAAATTTACTCTAATTTTCAAAAAAAAAAAAAAATTAAAAAAACAATCATCCCAAGTAAAAATTTTACTTGCATAAGGTCCATTTTCTTCGATTCGGCAAGCTATAGTTTGTATATGTTTAGTTTAAGGCTTACTTAAGCAAATCATCCATTTTGGAAAAAAAGGAGGTCTCCTTAAGGCCATCTGGAAGTATTTAGAAGAAGCCTTGCAAATATAAGTTAAAGAAGACCTTTATAAGGCCTGTTTGAACCGTTCTAAAGAAGCCTTCTATTTTCAAGTGACAGAAGACTTTCATAAGACCTGTTCCAAGAGGTTCTTGTAAGTATGCAATGTTTTCATCTCTCAAGTATGCAATGTTTTTCACCAATAAGTATGCAAAGCTTTTATCCTGCAGATATGCAATGTTTGTAACGCTTAGAAAAAAACATTGCATTTTTATGCGAGGTTTCAATTATCTCCCTTTTTCCACTCATCTTTAATATTCGAGTATGGTCTACTGGTAAGGTGCTGCCTTGGTATGCAGAGGTACATGGGATCGATTCCAGAACAGAAAAAGCAGTGGAATTTCCAAAAAAGGAAAAGAAACAAAATAGGAAAAAATTAAAATAAATAAAATAATATGCAGAAAATGCAAAACAGAAAAAATCAAAAGAAAATAAAAAAAATGAAATAAAATTCAATAAATTCTCTTTTTTTATGCATAAATTCAAAATTTTTTACAACACCTTCAACAACTTCTATAAGGCCTTGTTATAACATCCTACGCAAGTAATCCGGTTTGTGCATTTGATAAACCCTCTGCAGGAAGACCTCCGTGAGGCCATTTTAAGCTGTTTGTCACAAGCTATTAGCTTGTGGATTACCTGTGAAGGAAAGTCCTATGCAATTTCGGTAAAATGCGCCAAAATGATTTGCATAAGACCTGTCCTTCTTGTTATGAAAGCCAAAAAATAGCTTGCATTGACCCTTATGAAAGCTAAATTGTTACTTGGGATGTACCTACCTACCTTAAAATGACTCGTTCAATACAAAGCAATTGATTTGGCTTTGATTTATGCATGCATACAATCTTTAAAAGTGTATTTAAATTTGCATCCTAAAGTTTTGCAGTCAAAGTGTTATTGATTAGTTTCTTTTTGTGTCACTGTGGTGTATGCGTAACATTTTATTCTATATGAAAACTTTAAAATTTATCAACATTAACTGACGCTGGAAATTAATTTTCGTTATAAACGATAGTACATACTATGATAAAACTAGTCTAAGGTTTTTCCAAACCAGAATGTCAATTATTGGTCATTAAATTAGCTTAAAAATTCCAAAAAGTATGTAGGTATATATAAACATACATAAAAGAATGCGAAATTTTGCTTTACTTCCAGAAAAAATGTGCTTCAGTTTTTAAATAATCAAACTTTTTTTTTGAAGTGTGAATAACCTAAACAACTTACGAAATAAATCGGAACAAAATATACTCGTATCTTCACTTCGATTTATTTTTTAATAATTAAATTCAACTGAACTTAAAAAAAAAATATATAAACCTTCACACCTCAAGATCTATAGTAGAAAATTCTCAGAAATATAAATTATTCAGAGAAATTTTGCCTGCGGATATTTTGTAGTAGGTACCTCAAGGAACCTCATACATACCAGTTAGTCCTTCCTCTCTCTCTCTCAATACCTTCTACATAAAAGCATAAAATACAAAGCCAAAAGTAAGAGGAAAAATACCAAAACCGTAAATGATTCTTAGAATATACAAACACAAAACCAACATGAGCTTACCACTGCTGCACTCTATATAGAATATAGGGTTGGCCATTAGTTAAAACCGCTACCAGCTAAGCTGCCAGCAACAAGTCTCTCAGGTTTTATACTCTACTCTTGTACTTGTGTTTTTTGTATTCGTTCTCCATTTTTTATATTACATTTTTATGTCCTTTGTGTATAAGAATAAAAAAAAATAAAATGCACGACTGGGGTCGCACGTACTTGCTCTTGCAGTTCAAAGCACTTTTATGTTAGTTTACTTGTAGATTTTACGAGCTGCCTCTAAAATAAATTTTAAAGAAATTTTGTTGAGGTTGGGGAAGAGCCAACATTTAGACTAAATTTTTTTCATATAAAAAAATTTTTTTTTTTGTATTTGACTTTTTTGAGAAAAAATAAAAATGCAATTTTATTGCCATTGCTTTAAATATTACGTATACAAAGTTTAATCAAAATCGTTAGAGCCGTTTTCGAGAAATTCGCAATATCGTATTTTTTTGTATGGGAGGTATACGATCTAAACGAGATATAAAAAAAACAAAAAAAACCAACTTTCAGAATTCCATAAAAATCATCTGTACCAAATTTGAAGAAAATCCATCCACGCGTTAAGGCTGTGGAAATGTGTACAGATGGACGCACAGACGCACAGACGCACAGACGCACAGACGCACAGACGCACGGACGGATTTGCGAGACCCACTTTTTTGGAATTCTCCATCATCGTAATGTTGGTTTTGATTAAAACCTCAAATTTTTTTTTCGACACGAAACCAATACTTGCCCTATAGAGCAAGTAAAAATGACGAAGAATGTTTAAATATCTTATGAGTATGACTAGCGCAAAAAGAATATACAAAAAAAGACAAGTATTCGTTCCACAAATGAAGAAAAAATAAAAGAGCTTGCGAACCAAAAGTGAACTCAATTGCAGTTAAAGCGCACTCATGAAAAACTCACTTGGATCCATATAATATTGGAGCATCCAGGAACAACTGGAAGCACATCAGACATTTTGTTTAGTTATGTTCTTGTTTTGTGTTTGGTTGTTTTTATGGTCGAAACGTCTTATCCGGAGACGTGCATAAAAACAGAGACAACAAAAGCACACACACAGAATGCATGGACGAGGAGGGGGCACTTTAGCAATAAATTATGTGTGAAGTTGATGCATTTTATGTTGGCAGAGATGTAAATAAATTTTTGGTTTTAACGAATTACGTAAAATGTAAGGGGATAAACGGGGTTGGAGGTGGTTGGGGGTATCTTCTATAATGAAACTTTTGAAGATGCTTTTGTTTGGATTGTTTGGATTTGTTTTTCTTATTTAAGTGAACAATCAAAAGAATGAACCATCAGATGAATAAATAAAAGCTTTGACTTGTTTTGGATAGTTTTCTATTTAAATTGATTTTTTTTAAAAGTATGTTTAAATTTGAAACTAACTTTCATTTGATATAACTATGAAATTATTGTAAAATGTTTTTTACAAATAACATTGACCAATACATCGATAAATTCTTATATACTCCAAAAAAGATAGAGACTTTTATAATTTTAAGATGCAAAAGCGAAGAAAAAGTAGTAGAAATTCTTGGTTTACACGATAGTGTGAGGTACCGCCTCCAACCAATCCACTCAACCAATTGATTTCATATATCTACTACTACACATGTACTATGTATGTTATGAGTCAATTTCAGTAAACTTGTGAGGATATTTGTTGTCCTGGTGGGAGGCATCACAACTTAGCTTCAAAGTGCAGGGGTTCATTTTTCCTGCAGTCCCTAGTTTTTTTTTTTTTTTCAAATAAATAAAGTTGAAGATACCTACTCGTATCTTGAGAAATTGTTAAACTTTTAAAAGTGAGGTAGAAATCGAAAAGTAAAAATTCAGAAAATCAATCACATGAATCAGCGTGATTTTTGATGGTTTTATTGCGTTTGAAAATTCTTTGAACAAATTTTTAAATTTGATTTATGGTACAGTTTTTTTTTTTTGCGACTTAAAAAAGTTTTGAGAACATGTGTACAAACTAAATTTAATGTGAAAAATAGGAACTGGGTAACTTGTACTTGCATTTATAGTACAAATTTGCCTAGAATATGTCGCTACAAAACATGATTTTTGAGTTAGTAACACCATTTGATTACGCTAACAATTGTCTATCTTTCTGTGAAACAGGTAAAACTAATCCGATTTTCAATTCAATCATACTCTGTGAAAAATGTTCCTATGGAAAAAGCGAGTCACAAACTTTATACTATTTTTTCTCAAAATCGGTTAAAAGGCATGTAGTACACTTGTACTGTAGTACAAGTATTCCGGCCAGTGGTTGTTTAGCTCTTCAAGAGGTGTACATAAAGCGGCCCATAGACACCACACTTGTGTGCACACCGGTGTACTGAAAACGGTGTTGCATTTCGCCACACACGCCACACCAAATTGTACACACAAGAGATCTCAAAGAAGAAAAATCAGCAGTATTCGCAAGCACGAACAGCATTTTATTGAAAAAAAACCTCCAACGCTTCGCATTCAACAACAATTTAGATGCAACAACATAGTAATTGTGTGCGCGCATCCCCATAGACATCACACCGATTGAGTCACCGACACATCACACATTTCCGCACACCGACACAAGTGTGGTGTCTATGGGCCGCTTAAGGGTGGAGTGTTCTGTACATGTTATACATCTTTGATTTAAACTTGTAGTTCGAGTTCTTCGAAAAATTGTGGTTTTCGTAAGAGTCAATTTAAAAAAAAAGTGTATCAAGATTGGAACGACATTGAAGGACGAAATTCACCACTGACCGGATTAATTTTATCAATTGTCTATAAGATCCTGCCAAACAACGACGTGATTTAGTTGTCGGCATTGTTACTATTTGGCTATTATAAAAAAAAAAAATTTTTAATTCGAAGTTCTATATTTCCGAATTGAACGATAGAAAAATTTGTAATTGTGCTCAGTGCCTTTATTTTTCAACATTTTGTTTCTATTTTATGTCACTATTTAGAGAATTGCCTCTCCCACTTAAACGGAGACAAATAGATCACCTTCCCAGTAAAATATTTGGGTTTTTACGAGGCCACAACTTAACTCTACGCTTTCGAATTTTTCATATTTTAGGTTAATCAACATGAATAAGAAAAAAAAATTAAAAGGTCAGCAAGCAGCAACCCTATGAAGTGTTAAATTTTGTTAAGGCAACTCTGTGACAATGTCCAAGAAATATGGAATGACATTACCTACTTTGTGTATAATTTTTATTTAATATCGAGAAAAGTAAAAAAACTAGATTTTCAATACAGGGCAACCCTGACTCCTGCCGGGATATAGCGTTTCAACCTTTCCACGTTTTTATTTACATAGTTCAGCAATACATTGCACACTACAAAATTTTATCGTGTTGGGAAGGTCGAGGTATGGCGGGATCTTGTACTAGAAAAACAACATTGAAATTAGAAATAATCTGTCTTGAAATTTTTTAAGCCTTAAGGCCGTAATAGAAAATTTTACAAAAAACAAGTCCTTAAGAGCTTTATTTATAAAAAAAACTAAAAAATTAGAGTTTTTTTTAATTGATTTTTGACAATGTTACAAGTAGGTAGCCCAGGGTCGATAATTTTTGAAACCAAAAAAAATCATAGTAGGATGAAACCCATTGGAAAAGGAGGTGAATATGATAAAAATGAAAGGAAAAATAAATTACGGGCCAGTCGAGTTCGGGAAGTGGGTGGGTTGAGTTTTTCATGGTAAAAAATGGTATATCTCGATTTTCGGCAGAACTACTAGTCCTATGAAAAAAATTGTAAGGCAAAGTTGTAGTTAGTAAAAAGATCTATACATAACCTCAAAATTTATGTGAAAAATTCAAAAAACCGAGTTTTTCGTTTTTTATTTTTATATTTTTCGAAATTCCAAACTGAGATTACGGTACTTCCCACACTGGTGGCTGTTCATGATCAACAGATCTTAACAGGTGTTTTAAGGTATATCCCAAGTTTTTAAATTTAACATTGTGTAGCTTGTACTGAATGTATAGTTATTAGGGTGGGTCAAAAAAATGGAAATTCGTTTTTTTGATTTGGTACTTCGAAAACTCGGTTGCTAGACACCTCTAGAATATACTCACCAAATATGAGCTCTTTATCTTAATGGGAAGGTTCTCCGATTTTCAATTTTCCATTTTTACTAAAAATAAATATTTCTTTTATGAATTGAATTTTTAGCCAATTTTTTTTTCATATTCTTGTAGAAAATTGAACGCTCTACAAAAAAGGTTAAATACACTTTTTTGAATTATCTAACAGTTCAGTATAGACATTTGAGGTCCAAAAATCGAGAAAATCTTTAAAAATTCGTTTTTTGTTCTTAATTTTGTAACAAATTGAAAAACTATAATAAAATCAAACGCGCATGAAATATTATTGTAGAAAACAGATTGCTCCACAAAAAAGGTCTTATTAATTTGTTTATTAATCTAACCATTTAAAAGATATTCGAGGTCAAAGTTAAACAAAAATATAAAAACTTTTTTTACTTTTCAAAATTTTCTAATTCACTGAAAAGTCATTATTATTAAATTAGTAAGATGGATTATAGTAGGGGCTTAAATGTTCTACAAAAAAGTCCTTGACATCAAATTGATTGCTTTAACCGTTTAGAAAGGTAATATCATCAGAATGCTCAATAAAGTCAATCAAATTTGTATCTGCTCTAGATCAAAATATATAACCTGTTGGAAAATAGAACTTTATTTTACCGTTATCTCAAAATTGTATTATACAGGGTGTCCCACAGTCACCGCCCCAAACGAAAACCATGGATTCCTGAGGTCATTTTAAGTCGAAAAACTTAAGAGGTAATTTTCTCGTTTTCGTCCCGTTTTCGAGTTACCACGGTTTTTATGATTTTTGTTCTCTTTTCCCTTATCTGGCTTTATCTTTGCCAAACTACGTTTGATTTGAAAAATTTTTTTTACAACCAATCAAGAATTTATTACAGTTTTAGTTTGTCTCAAAACTTTTTTCTCTGCGGACAACCGTTTCTCCACAATTTTGCATCAATCACAATTTTCTTCGTTTTTTAAGTTGTTTTTTACACTTTCATATCATTTAAGTCAAAAAAACACGTTAATGAGTATTAATTTTTTGTGCTTTTTATTAAAGCCCAGTTTATTTTCATAAAAAAAATAAGTTTTATTTCATAAAAAAGGCTACTGAAATTAATTAAAAAAAATAAACAAACTGAGTGAATTAAAAAAAAAATAATTTTTAAATACAAAATTTATTTAAATGAATTAAAACTTTTTCTGAGCTTTATTTATTTGTTCTTTTCTTAACCACAATAGCTCAGAAAAAGTTTTAATTCATTTAAATTAATTTTTTATTTAAAAATTATTTTTTTTTTTTTAATTCACTCAGTTTGTTTATTTTTTTTTAATTAACGTGTTTTTTTGACTTAAATGATATGAAAGTGTAAAAAAACAACTTAAAAAACGAAGAAAATTGTGTTTGATGCAAAATTGTGGAGAAACGGTTGTCCGCAGAAAAAAAAGTTTTGAGACAAACTAAAACTGTAATAAATTCTTGATTGGTTGTAAAAAAAATTTTTCAAATCAAACGTAGTTTGGCAAAGATAAAGCTAGATAAGGGAAAAGAGAACAAAAATCATAAAAACCGTGGTAACTCGAAAACGGGACGAAAACGAGAAAATTACCTCTTAAGTTTTTCGACTTAAAATGACCTCAGGAATCCATGGTTTTCGTTTGGGGGCGGTGACTGTGGGACACCCTGTATATCCACAATATAAATTTCATTCATTTATGCGCACGTTCATAGACTACATGGTCTATAAGTTTGAAATTTTTTGAACCAAAATAAATACCTAGGTGTTTTTCAAAAATTCATATTTCGAAACGCTGAGACTTAAAAACAAAAATCAGTATGAGACCCCTAACGTTTTTTTTTATTATCTTTCGAATGATGTTTTTCAAATTGTCAAATTATCTATCGATTAAAAAAAAATCAAATCTTTACATTGTCACATTTATAAAATAGCCAATTTTTTGCAAATTTTGTTTTGCCCTTATAAAATGACGGATCAAAAGAACATTTTTTTTAAGTTATTGGTTCTGTTTTCAATCACTAATACCTTGATTCTAGATGAAAAATATTTCTCTTATTTTCAAAATCAAAATCTTTAATAATTTTTTATTACAATCCCAAATTAAATAGCACATCAGCCACCAAGTATTCAACAATTACTTCTTGCATGTATCATTTTCATTTTTTTTTTTGCAGGCAAATATCCTCCACTTATTGGCCTTTCAACGCTCGTGTCAAAAAAAAACTATCGTGTTCCAATTCCAACACACGAATGTTAATTAGAAACTCCTTGCATGCATATGTATCACCATCACCAGCCTTTTGATATCTAAAGTTGTAATAAGAATTAAATTAATAGTTTGCGGAAATATAATCTTGAAAGTTGAAAATTTGCTAACACGAAACATATTTCTTTTCAACAACTTTTCAGCAGCAGCGTGTGATTAACAAATTTAACGCTTTGGTACCTTAATATTTCTACAACATTTAACACATGCACTTCCTGGAAATTCTTCTTACATCTTACCGAAGAAAATTCTTGCCTTCTTTTAAAAACTTGCCTTTCGAAAATCTTAAACAACTCTCATCTCAAGCATATATTTCAGTATACAAAATTGCCCAAGTAAATTTTCCAACCTCCTACATTATTACAAACAAAAATAAAAAATTAATCATAAATTTAAAGTTACTCAATGTTTGTTTTTTTTTGGAGCCCAAACTATATATATGACTTCTCTATACACTTAAATTCCAAAACGATAAAAACGATTCCTAGAAATAAAAATGTTGAAAAATAAAATTAAGCTCCCTAGCGTGACAACCAAATAAAACCACCACTTTAAATAATATGCCCTTGCCTGCACCTTTATTTACCTCTTTAATTTTATTTTCGGAAAAAAGTTTGATGTGAGAAGTAGAATGTTATTTGCCATTTCCTTGAGCTGAAAGTAAAGTACCTCCTACGCTCTATTTCGTCCTTATAGTCGTAGTTGTAGCACTCTGGGTGACATTATATTTTCCTATAAGAAAAAAAAAGTTATGTTTTCTTATACTCGTACTCCGTACCTAAGAAAATAAAGTCTTCCTCGCGTCACACTTACCTATTAGAATAATTCTAGGTTATACTTATACTCCTTTATAATAGAAAATATAATAATTGTTATAAAAAAAATACATGTTGACATGTTTAAATAGAAGAATTTTGCTATGATTCAAAAAAGGGACACGTGCTGATTTTTTTATTTTCTTCAAGTGTTCTTCACTTCACGCAACATTTGATAGTGTTAACTTTTTTTCTCCTGCTTTCTTTCTCTAGACTAAGGTATATGGTGTTGACCTTTTTGAAGTTTGAATTATTAACGCAAGTGAGTCGATATTAAAATCTAACAACACGTTCTAACGATACAAAATACTATACCACCACTCCTTTTAGCAACACACACTCACTTCTCACTTCACTAGACACCACTTTTTGTAGATATAAGTGGGTTAGTTAGACAACAAAAACGGTTCAGGAGAAATATAATATTCGTCTGGGTTTTTGTTTGTTCTTAATTGATTTCGTATAATATCCAAATTATTTTTTATTTGATTGAAAAAGAAAAAAAAAAACTTTTGACTGTTTTAATGTGCGTTTCTAATTGCTTTTCTCACGCAAACATGCTATAAGTATTTATGTATATTTTTTTTGTCAAAATATAAGACCAATTAGGGAGCGATAACAAGTCTTACATTGGTAAAAAAAATATAGCGAACTTAAATGTAGGTAAGGTTTGGTATAAATTGATAAACTGATACATAGCAAATTCAAGTTTTTAAGCATGGTTGCACCATCAACTTACTCGTACTTGTTTCATAGTTTCGATGGTGTAAATTTTTTAGCTAATTATTTTCGTCTTAAAAAAAAAACGAAAACTATATTGTCATAATAAAATGAAACAAATACACTGGCCTACAAGATATAGTTTTCTTTTTTTTTTTTTTTGGTGCGGACACTAAAATATACTTTTCTATAGGTTTAGATGTGCTAAACTCGAATCTGAAGTCAGAAATATCATTTCAGCTCCTGTTTTTTAAATCATACCGTTAGATAGTTCAAAAAATCGTTTTTTGACTTATTTTAAAGCTAACAAGATTTTCCCCACTGAACCAAAATATACTTTTCGGAAGGTTTTCGGTGTGCTGAACTCGAATCAGAAATCAAAAATATGCTATCAGCTCCGGTTTTTGAAAAAAAAAAAAATACCCTTATGTTTTTTTACCACTTTTAATGTTATGCCTTAATTTTAAGAAGTTTCTATAAGAACTAGTCTTTCAAGACCTGTCGAGTTCAGCACATCAAAAACATATAGAAAAGTACATCTTAGTTTCCGCACCAAAAACCTTGTATGTAGACTTGTGTTATACTTATTATTAAAGACCTCAAGCCCATGTAGAATTATATTTTTGAAAACGGGTCTCAAAAACATTAAAAGCGTTATTACTCAAAAACAAAGCTTTCAAGTCATCTGCTTCCGAAACTCAGAAACCAGACCTCCGTTCTTTTGATGGCTCACTATATATGGATAATTTTTTTTTTCAAAATTTATTTTTTTTTTCAGCAAGGGGAAATTGAGAACTAAAATTAACGATAGGTATTTTAATTAGTTTTGTTTTTCTCAGAAACGGCTGTAACGATTTTGATTACTGTTGCACTTTACTTTAGAATATAATATATAAAAAATATTTGTTGAACCTTTTTTCCTATGATTGTTACCTCATAGCTTTCGACTGGGTGGTTCAAGATTAATGTTTTCAGACTCAGAATAAATTAAAAAGAATCTATTTTATATTAAAAATAAAAATATCCATATTCTCCAAACATTGCACGATGAATTAACAATACTAATATTGCAATATCCATAGTACCATAGGTAGTAAAACATAGGTTACACTTAAGACTTTACACATCTTTCATTTGATACAATTACGGTTTACCGTTACATTTTTTTGTACAAATTTTGTCTGAAATTAGTTGTATGGCTCACGAGTATGTTAGAAATTAACCCTCTACTGCATGAATTATGAACGAAATGAAATAAAAATTTGTTTAACAATTTTTTAGCTTTATTAGGGGTTGAAAAAAGGTATTAAATAGAAATTTTAATTTTTGTACATGTACAATGTATAAATGTACAATGTACATTTTTAGAAACATAAACCATATATGGGTTAGTATGCAGCTAGGCGATTTCCAGCTAAAAATTAATAACCCATATATGGTTTAGTATGCATTCAAGGTATGTTTTGTAAAGTTTGTTTTTATTACATTGGACATTCCTTATTCATGGAATTTATTCAAACTCTTTATTTTATCATTGTTGCTGAAGAACACCTTTTATTTTCTACACATTGTGTACGTCTTCAGTCCGCAAATTTGACATATTGGTGTTTTTGCTTGCCATTCAGGGATATGGGCGATATTTTCAGTTCGCACTGAATTCAACGGCTTTTGCCCTTGGTTGTTGTGGAGCTTCCGGATTAGATGGGGCTGGACTTCCGTGACTTGTATATAACTCCCTCAGTTTTGTTTCGTTCCATCTCTGCTATTTTTCCCTATTTTTCGTGACGTTGTAGATTTTACAGATTTGCATAAGTACTCGGAGATGGCTTGTTTGATGTTAAAAAGGGCCAGAATCTGAAGCTAGATCGTCATCGCTTCGAAAGCCATCACCAGTTTTAGCATTTACACACTTATTTTTTCCATAGAAAGTCTTCGAAGTCATTTTACAAAAAAAAAAAAATAAAAATCCCACAAAAATCAGTAATGTTAGTCGCCAACGCATGATAACCCATATATGGTGTTTTGGAAAAAAACGCCATTTGCACTTTACACATGCTCTGGAAACAATGAGTTTATTTCAGAATCACGACTCTCTTACTGATAATAAAAACCGGTTAATTATAAAAAAAAATAGACATTGTTTTATTAGTTTTTCCTTTTTGACATTTGGTGCAATATAACGGGAATAAGCGCGATATGAAATCGATAAACCATATATCGGGTTATAAAAAAAACGGTTCCATGACAGGTACCGTTAGTAACGGTTCAAAAATTACATTTTCAACAGTACCTATATGTACACTTATACTTTAATCATAATCATAAGAACCATTTCTGAGAAAAGAAATTTTTTTTCATTTTGGTTAGGTATATGGCAATGGCGGGTATCATTAACGTGGGTGTAAAAAATTAAATTTCAATTTCGATACTTATGAATATCACAAAACTCATAATTACCAAGTTTAAAAAAAAATAGCTTCAGTAATTTCGGCAGTACTTCTAGACAGAGGCGGCGCTAGACCAAAATGAGGCGTGTGCGAGAGTTAATTTGCGGGCCCATAGGAAAATGATTTTGGACTATCATTTTAAAAAAAAGTATCAAATATTCCGTCCAAGTTCAAGTTAAAAATTCTTATAACAAACTTATAGGTGTTTCATTTCAATGTAAATGAAAAACAAAATGCACGACTCGATCTCACGAACTTGTTCTTAAATTTCAAATTGCTTTAATTTTTAAAACTTTTTATATAAATAAGATACTAGAGTGACCGCAACTCCTATATACAAAATTTTTTGTCGAATTTTTTTCGTGGGAACCCCATAAAATATTCAGCCTTTGCAGATTTTTAGATAGCCAAAATTTGAGCTCCATTCGATAAGACTAAATGGTGCCGACACTCGCTCAAAGAATCAAAAATCTCTGTTTCTTTACACTATCGAAGTGAAAAACGCTCCTTACTTTAAAACAGGCTGCGTGACCTAATTCCAGTTTCTGACTTGAAAAACCTCTGGTTTTCAAAAGTAGACATTATGAGCTTTAATTTGAGGTTAAATTTGCCATTTAACTCCATAAGTCCAAAGAGGCGCAGCTTACCATATGAGATTTTTTTGAATTATTCGTGGTTTTGCATATACTTTGGGTCGTTGTTAAGAATTTATCGAGCTTTTCCAAAACACCATTTTGTATTTAAATGCTTATGACTTTTATTTTTATTTTATTGTGAAATAATTCCTTAACTCTTCGACCAACATATACTAAAAACATGACTTTATGAAAAAAACGCACTTCAATCGCTTCTAACCTTAAAACTTTGACCCGAAAAACGTCTGAATTTGAGAAAAAGATGGCATTACCTTTAATTTGACACCAATATCGTCTTTAAGCTCTATGAGATGCACAATGCACTTTACCACGCCAATCGTGCCAGGATGCAGACAAGAAGACCTGTGGTTTTCGTAACTACTAAAAGACCTCTTTCACTTCAAATTCTTCAGTTTGATGAGTTGAGCGTTTCTGCAGTGACCTAACAAAATCTTGAATGAATTTGAGTAATTTGATTTATACTCGTAAAGACGCATTTTTAGAAATCAAAATCATTAGAAATCGTTATACAAATTTTTCGGAAAAAAACTATTTTAAGTGAAATTGGTATGAAATTTTGCAGAAATTATTTGTCTACATTCCAAATTTTAGAAAAAAATCAATGTAAAATTTTCTAAAATTTGACTATTTAAATAAAAAATAAAAATCAAACTTTCTGCATCAAAATATAGAAACTATTAAAAACTAACACTTGATTGCTTTTTTCATAAAATCGTTAGTCATTTTTGAGTAAATTCTACTTTTGAAACATCAATGAATCGGCAAAATGTGATCGAATAAGGAAATTCGAACAGCAAAAATTCAAAAATTCCATTTGATAAAATGGTCCTTTTTAATCATTTTTCAGGAAATCAACAAATTGGTGGAGAAAAACAGAAAAAGAAGTCCCTAACAAAGTGTGAAAAATCAGTTTATATAAATTGCGAGCGTTAGCGAGCAAAGACATTTTTTTACAGGAAATAAAGTTTACCCAGCTTAAAGCTTAAGCTTTATACAAAAAATTATTTCATACAATTTTAAATACCTATACAAAATTGAAAAATAGAAAAAAATAGATTTTGTAACAAAAAATGTATACATTTCATTAAGTTTTAAATCAAATTGGGAATCTTAAGAGCATACATTTTAGACAATCCAAGTTGCTTGGCAAACTAAATATGTGCTTTACTTGAGAAAAAATAGTTAAACAATAATCTTAAATTGTTTAATTTTCTTTTTTTAGAAATATTTTTTCTTTCGTACTTTTGCAAAAAGTGGCCAATATAGTTAAGACCATGCTTCGGCTCATCTCAATGCAATTATGGAAATATAGTGGAAACAAGCCAATTTCAATTATTTTTTTGTTTGATTGTTATAAATAAAGAAAAGAGAAATGTTTTTCGGATTTTATTATTAACGAGACATTTTAATATGATGCCCGCGGGGCCGTGTGCGGGGGCACACTCCGCACTCCCCTTCCGCCGCCTCTGCTTCTAGATAGATATTGACAGATACAGACAGACACTCAGACAACATAATTGCGGGCTCGACTTTTTTCGCATTTTTTATCATCGTAATGTAATGTTTGGTTGTTATCTAAATAATTAAATTAATTTTTTCAATCAAACGATTCAAAGTCAGTCTGATTTTTAATTTTATTTTATAATGAATGTTCCATAGAGTTGTTTCAATGCATTTATCCCAAATCAAATTTATTAAATGAAAAATTGTGATTTTTTACTGCCTAGACCTCGAAGTTTCACGCAACTACTGTGCTTACCAGAAGAATATAAACGCATAATTTCCATGACCTGCAAATTTTTTACTCAATTTTTCACAAAAAAAAAAGAAACAATAAGCGCTGCTGTAGAATTCATATAGGTGACTTCATTTCCTCACTTGAAATGAAAAGAATTAGCTTTCTATTATAAATGAAAGTTCATTTTTCATATAAAAAATCTCAACTATTATCCAATGGACTCGAAATTCTATTGCAAAAATCTTGAAAACAAAAAACATAAATATTTTATTACTAAGTCCTTCTTTAGTAAAGGCCATAGTAAAAATTTGCATTTAAACGCGTAAGCAGTCCATATGTTTTTTGTTCTGTTGAACGCTGAAGGTCAGTTAACAAATTGTTTTTTATTGTTATGACCAAAAAACAAAAACCTCCTTTTTTTGTAACCGGAAACGGGCTATTGTGGTCGAAATATACTAATTTCAAAATGTTGCACTTGGCATAGGCATAGACGATTTCTATCGTCCGAACATGGTGTACAAAGTTCCGTTTCTCAATTAGCTAAAATACTACTAGGTACTACCTTGGCATGGAATCCTATAAAAATAAATCACAAGGGTAGTGCAATAAATTTAATTTATATCACTGTTTTGTCAACTTGTTTTTTTTTTTTTTGGTGAATATTTGTATAAATAAAGGCTTTTTTGAAGTATCAACAGGGTGGTTACTTGATTTGTTATATGTGCTATGGGTGTTATAGTAAAAACTTGTCATGTCAAACAGTTGTTGACAATTTTGACGATTTAATGATAATTTTATCTGATAAAGATTTAATTTGATGATAATCAGAAATAGTGTTTAAGGGAATACTAATTCCATTTTACTTGTTTTGAGAAAAAAAAGGTTACCAAATTAGTTTTACAAGTATGATGGGAATTGATTTGATAAGATAAAAATATCTATTAATTGAAAATACTCACGTTCATTCAAGAAAAAAATTAAATATTTGCAGCTGACTTCATCACTGATGAAATTAGTTTCAAAACTTACCTAACAATAAAAATCTCACGAAATTTCTTTTAGTACAGGTAAAATATATACATAGTAAAAAAATCAATAAATATAAAAAAAAATTGTCAACCTCATGAAACTTGGCAAAAAGGTTGTTTTTGGAATAAGAACCAAAACCAAAAGAGTACATAAAAAAAATTTAGTGGAAGGGTGTTTTTTTGCAAAAAAGAAGGAGGTGGTAAAGATCAACAAAACAGTGAAAAAAATTGTTTCTGCAGTATAATCATATGACACATGTTTTTAGGTTATTTAGGTTTGATACTGAATCTAATGACATAAAAATAAAGCTAATACGATTGCTCTGCGAAAAGTTGCAAGGTTTTTTATTTTATGCCTTCAACACGTAAAAAATTACCGAAACCCATGTGAAAAACATGCTATACTGATGTGTGACATTAATTTTACCAATTTTTTAAACTTGAACTTGAAATGATGAAATTCAAAATATAGAACACCTATCACAAATACTAAGGCAAAAATGATAGCCCAATGAAAATTGGTAAAAATAGTTCAATTATAACAGAAACCAAGAATCTAAGCAGTCCATAAAAATATTTAAGGTGAAAGGGTGTTTTTTTAGGTGTAGAGAAAATGTGGATATATTGGAAAAAGTAAGTAATAACAGTGGTACCCTATCGAAATCCAGCAATTCGGTTACTTGTGAGACTAGAGACAGGAATCTAAAGTGTCTATAAGAATATCATAATTAAAAGGGTGTTTTTTTTTTAGTGAAACAAAAATTGATGGTCCACACTAATGAAATTTGGTAAAATCGTTAAATTTGAGATAGAAAGCAAAAAAAAATGAGCCAAATTTCGTGAAAGGGTGTTTTTTCGAAGACACATTAAAATCCGGAATTGGTTCCAAAAAAAACGAATTATTCGTGAATAACGTCTAACTTAATTATAAACAGTTAATTTGTCATCGAAATAAATGAATCATTGGCTTTTTGGAACTTTTGAAAAAAAAAACACGCTTTCAACCAAATTTTTTTCATAGACTCTTTTGATCCTTCCAAAAGCAACGTTTAATTATGCCTATTTTACCTATACTATTCTGAAGGAAAAGCTTTAAAAATGAACAAAAAATAATTGAATTGAACGGCGAATTCGTATTAACGTTTATTCCCGCAACTAATTCTGTAATTTAATTACAACATTTTCTAAATCTTTTGTGTAGTTTAAAATAAAATAAGTCTGAGATGTGTAGTGGGAGATGTGTAGTTCATCAGAAGGGATTTCGCAACGAAGTCAAAGGACTAAGGTATATTATTTTTATTCTTAATTTAAAATAAAAACTGTTAAAACAATCCAAAAACAAAAAATTAAATGAAAAAGTAAAAATTCATTGAAAATATGAATTTTTAATGAAACATACCTGTTCTACTTCCTGTCACATACAAACGATTTATCTGACCTGTTTTCTAATTCCATTTATAGATACAAAGCACTACAAAACTCTATAAAAATAATATACATATTTTCATAATATTCACAAAGCTACACTTACTGCGTATTCATAATTTCTACGTAAATAGGAAATTATGCACTCTTTTCATACATTAAAAATGTCATTTCACCGTTAAGTATCCAATTAAATTCAAAACAAAATCCCCATCCTTTTTTAACTTCCCGCAAAAATACAAAAAAAAAAACCTCATCAACAACCTCTCCTTTATACGTATACATGTCATTTGAATGCAAAATCGCACACCGCACCTTGTCACCATAAATGCAATGCAAAAAAAAAAATATTAATTTATTTTGAATGCAAGAGGAGAAATACAACGAACAGAAAAAAAATATAGCCCTCAAGGAGTTATCGTGATCGCATAATGTGTGTGGGGTCCTTACAAATGTAAATGCGTTTGAAACAATCCATTATGAAATAACTAATGAATGACTCTGCAATACAACGAGCAGCCGCTTGATGGCGCTTTGCTTCACTCTTGCTTCTGCTCTCCGTCGTCGTTATCACACAACAACGACGCACGGTAGCGCCACTTTTGTCCTACTTCGTGCGCACTTGATGGATATGTAAATTAGTTTCGAACGCTTTACGTTAACATCGCTAGGCTATATCCGTTTGGCGCAAAATGTTAAGGTCAGATTGGGATTTTCATTCGAATCAATAAAATTTGTTTTATTTTGGTTGGCTAGGTTGTTTGTCCGGTTTCGTTTTTGACCCAATTGGGTTTAAATTTTAAACCTAAATGCCTACTTGGTTTAGCACCTCCGAATCCAGGCATCAGGTCCGACATAACACATCCTTGAATGTGTCCAAACGTGAAAAACAAATTGCCACCCACTGGGTTGCTAGGTATGGTGTTAAACGCGACGGTGTGTAACGAACTATTTGTGTAAAAGGCGAAAAACGGAAGTGCAACCTAATTCTATATTTAGGTAAATTTCGATGTTGTTAGTCTATTTGTAAGGTAATAAATATATTTTGAAGCACCCGTTGGGGGATATGATGCCGATGTGAATGGAGTTTGGGTATATGATGGGGATTCGCTTAAGCGATTAGGGGAATAATGTATATTAAGTGAGCATCATCTCATAAATCAAATCTTTTAATTATGTTGTGACATTTTGCTAATGGGATTCTTCTTTCAACCCGAAAAATGGTTCGTTGGCTTGGATGATGGTTGGTTCGGTTGGTTTAATTCATTTGGTTGGTTTGTCATTTTGATGGAACAGAATTTTTTTCTTTTTTGTAGTTTGAACTTCTGTTCGTTGAGATAAGGTTCGTTAAACACGGGCATGGGATGGAGCAATGAACACCGAGAACATTAACCCTACATAATCGATGCATCATTCAAAATTTCTTTAAATTATTTAATTTAGACATAAATCAATATTTTGCAGAAAATAATTGCATAGTATGATTAATTTATCGCATTAAACAAGTGGTAGTCTTTGATAGGGAAAATTAAATTAATGGGAAATATTATGTCTACCTTAGCGATTGTTTCAAAAATTAAAACATGAAAGGATACACTTTAAAATCAGAGAAATAAAGGATTTTTTTAATTTAAGCTTTTTTATTCCCTTGCTAAAAAAAAAACACTTTTTTAAAATGTTCCTCCAAATCCATCGAGTGAGACATAAAACGAAAGGTCTTTTTAAGTTATTTTCAGAATTGATAGTCCAGAAAAAATAAACATAAAAAAGAGCAAACCCAGAAGTAATTCGCATAGAGCTGAAAATTGGTACATAGCATTTAAATGCAGGTATGAAAAAGTACATCTTAATCTTTTTTTATGGAAAACATCATGGGCCATAAAATAGATTACAAAATATTTTTCAAAAACTGCATTTTAGAAGAGTTAAGTATAAAAAACTGATATTTTTGATTTTGGTCCAAATATTCAATTTGAAGTTTAAAAAGTGCACTTCCTGTTCGCTGTACCAATGCAAGAAATTTTAAAAAAGAAGAAGAAATATTAATTTTCCTACTTTCGTCAACTAACTTCAGTCTTATTTTAGCGGAATTTTGAATAGCAAAAAAATTGTTCAAGCTACAAAAACCAAGTTAATGTAATTGAAAAGCATTTAAAAATCTACAAATTTGGAGGTCAACTAAACTCATTAATTTCAATCATTTCAGATTTGGTCCGCTAACTTGAGACTTATTTTAGCGGAAAATTCAATAATTCAAAAACTATGCGAGCTACTAATTTTTGGTTTGCGCAACAAATAAGCATTTAATTAGCTACAGTTAATGAGATAATTTTTGTTTTGATTCCGCCACATTGTGTCAGCCAAATCCATCGTCTCCAAATCCATCGAGGGGGGCATCAAAATAAAGGTCTTTTTTTTAACTCTAGTCTTTACTTTAATCAAAAGTCTCTTGGAGGTGTGGTTCCTGAGATATTTCAAACGAAAGGTCTTTTTAGGCTTTATTCATATGAATTAAGGTAAAAAAAAAATTGTGTTTGGGCTTTTCCAACAAAATTTTAAGCCGGGAGTAAAAAATCAAATACGTTAATTTTAAAATGTTTGTTTGCTAAAAGATGGTGACAATAACAGCACTAGTAGATAAGATAAAAAATTTTTTAAAACAAACTTCAAGTATAATTTTCTGAGTTTTAAAATTAATATTTATAAATCAAGAAAGATATTTAGTTGATTGTTCTGATGGTCACTGTGGTGTATGCGTAACATTTTCTTCTATTAAAATTGAAAATAAAATAGTAGCATTATGATACAATAAAAAAAAAAAAAACAATTTCTTCAAATATTAAAAGGGTAGTAACTAAATGAACAGTTTAAGTCCTGATTTAAACAAAATGAACAAAAATATATTTCAAGTTCAAGGCTGTTCAATTTAGAATCTAAGTGATGATCAAAGAATTACTACTACTACTGATTGCACTTCTCTATGAGTCAACAGCAGGCTTCATGAATATATTAACAAAAGTTTCTGTATATAACAACACCTTTTTCTATTCCAAGCTAAGTCAAACTTTTTTAATAAAAGCTTTAAAATTGTTTCTCACTTTTACTCACAAAAAACATACGTTTTAATTTACAAATGTACCTACATATTTACATTGAACAATCAATTAAAATGTTAAGCACAACTTTCGACATCGACATTAATATCATTAAAAGCGTATAAGTACTTCATTCATGTGATGTGCACCACACAAATAAAATGCAATTTTAAATGTTAGAAAAAAAAAAAACCCCAACCAAAGCACCACAAGCAAATATGATTAGACATTTTGTCTCCTTTACAATTTTCATTTTACATAATAATCTTCTTTATTGTCATTTGATTTTAATACACACTTGAGAAGTTTTGCCTCCTTAAAAGCAATTTTAATTTATTTTAAATGAACATTCTGAAGTAGTTGGCAATCTTCCAATGAGTTTTATGTGTCAGCTGAGAGCCTGAGACGCTATTCTAAGGATTCTTCTTAGAAGAAGAAGACGAAGAAATGCGCACAAATGTACGTACAAGATTATTTTGCATATGTATGGTGCACATTATATATGTAGATATAACATCATGCATGATATTTGTTTTATTAAGGACAATAAAGGAGAACTTCACACATACACACAAATGTGTGTCGAGGATTTTATAAAATTAATTTATCTTATCTTAGCCGCAGACAAGAGCCCTTTTCCAGACATACATACCGACAAATATATAAAAAAAAAGGACACTCAATGAAGCTTTACTTTGTGTGAGCCCAATTATTTTATAATATAAAAATTAAGGTAGCACCGATATAAATAAAATACCAATGGGTGGCAAAAAGTCATTAAAATAACTAAGCAAAAATAAAAGCAATTAAAATGATTTATACAAATATAATGTGTGCATGAGTACGTGACACGTGTGTGTACATTTTTGTATGTATGTATGTATTTTTGATTGTGGTTAAGGGAAATTATATATACTACGTTAAATGGGATGAAATTTGGAAAAAAATTTTGTATGGTTTGATGTAATTTAAATTATATTATTGAAGACTTTCAGAAGGATGTATGAATTTTTGTGTTCGTGAAGCTTTAATTTAATCACTTAAGATTCACAAAATCAATTTTCCTTTAAATCATGATAAAATATTAAGTTTTCACTTGAGTATCGAGGAGAGGAAAAATCTTGCAACAATTAAACTAGCAGGATAAAACAAGCTCTCTGACTTAATCGGACTTTAATTAGCTTTCAAAAAGCTTAAAAATAATACAGCTGCCAGAACTGAATTTTTTTTTACATAAGCTATTAAAAAGGATTGAAACTAAATTGAAAACTAACGTTGCAAACAGGAAATCATTGATACAAAAATATTCCTTGAAACAAGTTTGATAAAACAACTTTCAAAATTGGGAAAAAAGTTCTTCTGGCTGCATTTCCTTCATCACAGCGGTGCTTGTGAAGCTAAAAGTTATAGCTAATTTTGTATGAGTCTAACTTATTTCACAACCTTTGACTAATATTGTGATCATTTCATTTTCACATAAGCAAACTACAAGTTAAATCCTTTTATTAAAGAAATTTGCACTTCAAACCAAAACTAAAAGTAATAATTACATATGTCAGTTATATGTTTTCAGAAAAATACTTTTAAAAAAATTAAAATATTTGTCATTACGTTTATATTCGATTGAATTTTCTTAAAACTTGTAAATGTTCAAACTTTTTAAATATTATTGTGAATTGTGAATAAGGCTTTTAGTTTACATACAATTTTATACTTGAAAATAAGTCAGATGTTGTGAAACAAGTCCTTAGGCTTTTATTTTATTTGTAAAGTTTGTGCAACAAGAACAATAACAATAAACTAACGGTAAGTGAATGGTTTTTAATTTAAAAATTGAGAAACATATAATATTTTTCATAAGCATGTTATTGTTGAGTAATTTAGAAAAAAAACGGGCTTTCAATAAGTATTTTCTTAATAGTAGAGTAACTAAAGCAAATTATTAGGTAACCCGGCCGAACAGCTCTGATTTTGACAATTTTTTTTTCAAACGTAGGTAACTAAAAATACTTTAAAGTCTATGTCTATTCCTCTTGCGAGGAATTGACAAAGCCTCCAATAATTATATCATTGTCATAAAAAAGTGCATCTCTGCTAACCTTTCGGATTCGGTGGTAAATTATAGGTCCCTTTCAATCTTGCAAATAGAAAACAACCAAGAATGGTTGAAAGTAAGTAAGTAATCACTATTTTTGCAAAAGCGACAACGCAATAATTCCATTTTCCGAATTTTTTGAGAATAATCATTTTTATCTGAAAAACAAAACGACTTCAATGGATCAAATCTAGGTTTTATGGTTTTTCACACTTCTATGGCCAGAAATGAACAAAATCGAAATGGGACCACACTGTAGGATTTCCAATACAAAAAGTATTATCACAATTGGTTCACTCAGTCCAAAGTTATGAGGAAACATAAAAAATAGACGAATTGAATTACTCCTCCTTTTTGGAAGTCGGTAAAAATTTAAAAGAGCAGTTCCGTTTTTGTAAAATATGTAAACTCCTACTGTAGATACGGATAGGAATACCAAAAATCACAGCTAATAACTCGAAAAAGTTATATGGGAGATATGCGTTAAAAAAAGGTCTTAAAAATTACGCAAAAACCATATGTACCAAGTTTCAAGCAAATCCACACACCCGAAAGGCCCTAGCTCGATGTACAAATGGACGCACAGATGCACAAAATGTTCATTGATGGCATGAAGAAAACAACTTTTTTAAACTTTTCCATCACAAATCAAGAACATTTAATCCGAAACCAATAGCTACACGATTAAAAGTTCTGGAGTATTTTTTAATATTTTTTGGGTTACATGACAAATATTAAAATTTTTTAGTTAATACAAAATGTAGTAAAATTTAATATAGTTGTATTAAAACATAATACAATTTATATTAGAATTTAATACCAAATGTATTAAATTTCAAGTATTGCATATTAAAATTAAGTGTTTTTATATTAATTTCTAATAAGAATTTTATTAAAAATCAATAAAAAAATATTTCAATTCAATACCAAATGTATTTAAAGTTAAGTATTCTTTTCCTGAATTCATATTAATCATAAATAACACTGGTCAACAAAATTAAACTTTTTTTTTGTTACAGAAACCAAGGTATACTTTTCTATAGGATTTTGGTGTGCTGAGCTCAAATCCGAAGTCAAAAAAATTCTATCACATCATGTTTTTGAGATAATCCCGTTAAAAAATCGAAAATGCCGCTTTTAACCAGTTTTCGAGATTATTTCTTAGCTTTTGGTTATTTGTTTTAAATAAATTTGTAACAGTTTCTAATAGAACTAAATCTTGACTTTCTAAATTCGTTTAGATGTTTTAAAAATCTCTTATTTTCTTTGAGAAATCTGAAATTGAAATCAACGTGTTTGGTATATCTCATGTTTATTTACTTTTAATAGCGAATCTCGAAAAGTTCTTTGTCAATCGCTTTAAAATTTTGACACAAAGTTCCAATTAGAATCTTGCAAGTTCTTATATTTGCGGAGGTGGTGAATCGCAGTGAGATACATCAAAGCGTGACCGTGTCAGATACTTATACTAAATAATTACTAGTGAGAAAAATATAATTTTTTTTCTTGTTAAAAACAAGATAAGAACTTACTGGAATGTAAATGAAACGTTGTGTCAAAATTTGAAAGCGATTGGCAAAGAACATTTCGAGATTTACTATTAAAAGCAAATAAATATGAGATATACCAAACACGTTGATTTCAATTTCAGATTTCTCAAAGAAGATAAGAGATTTTTAAAAGATTTAAACGGATTTGGAAAGACAAGATTTAGTTCTATTAGAAACCGTTACAAATTTATTTAAAACAAATAACCAAAAGCTAAGAAATAATCTCGAAAACTGGTAAAAAGCGGCATTTTCGATTTTCTAACGGGATTATCTCAAAAACGTGATGTGGTAGAATTGTTCTGACTACGGATTCGAGCTCAGCACCCAAAAAACCTATAGAAAAGTATATCTTGGTGTCTGTAACAAAAACCTTGTTGACCAGTGTAATATAATAATGCTGATATTATACCTATTTTATCTGTTTCACAAACTGTGGCATGTAAAATCTTACTGCCGATCAAAATTCATCTGCAATGTATGCATTTTGCTTCGAAAAAACACAAAAGGCCTTCAAATTAGTACAAATTTGCAGTTTTTGATTTTTTTTTTTAGAAAAGCTACTTCAAATAATCAATTTTTTTCTTTTTTAAAATGGCTGCTGGCGTAGACAAGACAGTACACATTAAAAGGTAATATATTCCTAACGTCACTGACAATTTTAGCTGCCGTAATTCTTAATTGTTTAAATTATCGACGAAAAACGCACAAAAACCGAAAAACCACGCACACCACTAATTTGTTAACAATTATTCACAATTTTCCGCGAAGAAACACAAGGAAATTTGTTATTTTTTAATTTATAATTTTTTCAAATGACATTTTATAAAGTAGGTAAAACAAAAACAAATTTCCTGTTTACTGCCATTAAAATATAAAAATTAAAGGCCGACCTGACAGATTGGTACCCATTTTTGACAAACAAATTTTGACAACGTTCGGAATATATTACCTTATTATGTGTACTGTGGCTGCTGACGTTTGATTAAAATTTAATATTCTCGTATTACAATTTAATACTTTTTATATTAGTTTTTAATAAATTTGTATTATATTTTAATACAATTATATTAAAATGTAATACAGCGGTATTTAATATCAATACAACATTAGAATTTAACCGACGGAGATTATTTTCCAATAATTTTTGTATTACAAGTAGTGAACTTAATACTTAAATATTGAAATTTAATACAAAAAAGATTAAAAATAATTTTAATATTTCGGAAATATTAAAATGTAATATTTTTTGTATTGAAAATTGCTTTAATACAAGAGCTGTATTAAAAAATACTCCAGAATTTTTAACCGTATACTTGTCTTTTAAAGCAACTAAAAATTACAGACTTTCGTCCGACTAAAAAAATAGAACCATTTAAAAACTACTGCAGTGAATTGACTTTTAATTAATTAATTGTTTTTCCTTGGAAGACCTCTGGTTTTCAAAAAAAAAAGACATTATTAGCTTTAATTTGAAATTAAATTCGCCTTTCAATTCCGTAAGTTGTAAGGGGCGCAGCGTATTATTTGAGATCTATCAAGCTTTTTCCAAAACATCGTTTTATATTTAAATGCTAAAAACTCTAATTTTTATTTTATAGTGAAAAAACTCCTTAACTCAATCGACCAAAATACCAAAAAACAAGACTTTATGAAAAAACTCACTTTCATCGCTTCTTACCTTCTTACCTTAAAACGGGCTGCATGACAAATCTGCCAGACTTTCACCCGGAAGACCTCTAAATTTTGATAGCTGATAATATCACCTTTAATTTGACACCAATATTGTCTTTTAACTGTATGAGATGCACAATGCACTTTACCACGCCAATCGTGCCAGGATGCGGACGGGAAGACCTGTGGTTTTCGTAACTACTAATAGCCCTCTTTCACTTCCCATTTGAAATTTTCTTTAGCTCGATGAGTTGAGCGTTTCTGCAGTGGCCGCCCGCTCTATTTGGTTTTACACAAAAAACTAGAAACATAAATTGCTTCGGGCGCAGCAGCAAGTACGATGTTTTGTAACTTTTGAGATTATTTCGATATAGAAAGAACTATACAAAACAAAAAGCTATTTCAGAAGAAGGAGGCAAATAACTGCTTCAAAAATAGGCTTTGAAAGAACTATTTTTTTATAGTATCCGGTTGTGATTCGAGATGGTTCTTCAATTTTTCAGTTTGGACTATTACTTTTTGAACAATATATACAAATACATACATTATTCTATTAAGATCCATGTACAATAATACGAAAATAAAAACAAATGGTTACCAAAAATGGAAACCCAATAATTCAAAATATAAAAGTTGTTACTAAGCATTTCAAATCCTAAATGATATATCTATTATGTAATTTTTTTTCCAATATTTGTGATATTAAATTCTTAATCGTTGTACGAAAAACCTACAAGAACATTTTGGGAAGCCAATGAACTTTTATCTCAACTTAACCCCAGCAAAAAGCTTCAAGAAGCATCACGCTAAACCACTTGGTTACATAAATTTGCTTGATAAAAACATAAGTGCGGAATGAATTATCTTGAAATTCTTCTTTGATATTAGAAATGAAAACCACTCGTGTTGAATAATTTCTTCTGACGATGTCAAGTCGTTTGGAGTGTTAGATTTCTCCTTATTTTTTTCTTTCTTAGTTCCTAATAATTTTGATGATGTAATTTATACACTAATTTTATCTTATGAAACAAAATCAATCTACATTGGATGTCTATGTGAAATCATTACCTCCTTCAGACCTTCAAAAAAAAAAAATGGTTCTTCAAATTATCTATAACCTATTTTGAAGATTGAAAAAATTTAAAATTCTAAAGATTCTCTTTTCCTTGAGACGAATCATCTTGAAAATCGCTTATAAAGTGATTATTCGAGTGACATCATCATATTGGCTCGATTATTTGAATTTTTAATACAAAAAAAAAAAAGTTCTATCTCTAAGGACAATAGGCATGTTTAACGCATGCAAATTGATTTTAGGCAATTTGCCAAGCAAATAAAAAAGAATATAATCTACTGGATGTTGCATAAACAGCCACCCAGTCATTATTATTAAGTGTTTTTTTTTTTTTTTTTCTACTAAAAAATAACCACCTTGTTGGGATATTGACGTAGAAAATGCTTATTTTTTGTATATTGAAAGTCATTAAAATTAAATTATGTTCGACGTCATAAGTGATTCTTCAAAACAAATAAATGTATAGGCGGGAGTATTATGTATTATGAAATGAGTTATTCATTTCATCAACAAGGGTAAAAAATGTTTGTTTGAATTTTCATTGAAAATGCCTATTTTTAATATTTTCGAACTTGGTTTATTTTATTTGATGGGTTTATTTTCCTATATTTTATATATGGATGACCGATGCGATGGCGCCCGAAAAAGCAATTTTATTACTCACTTAAAATAGATTTTAAAAAAGTGTGCGGAAGAGATAAGCTTCGTATGTTGATTTATTGTTTGTTTTTTAATTAAATTTTTTTCTCGATTGTTTTTTATTTTTTTTGTTTTTGTTCAATAATGAATATGAGATACATCATTATTAAACAAATATGAAGATATCGGAAAATTATTAATAAATTCACATAATGAAGAAAAAATTGCTTCGGAAATGGCTTAAAGTAGTATTTCCTTGGTAAAATGTGGAACAGATGAGATTCTTCTTTAATTTTTTTAATAAATCGATCATAACAAATGAGTTAAATTCTCAGGAAATATTTCCCTTGAATTTGAATTGTTTAATCTTAAAATCGAACTTACATTTATGTAATAAATTAAGGAATGACGACTGATATATGATATTTATAATAATTACATAATTGCCATATTTAAATTTGTTTGTTAAGAAAAATAGATAGGAAAAGTACTGACATTTTATTATTAAGTATTAAATAGTAATAATAAAAAAAAAAAAAACATTTTAATAATTTGAATTAAAATATTATTAAATTAATGCAAAAGCTAGGAAATTATAATTAATTAGTATTTCTTTTCTTACAGGTATGACGAATAATTTGATATTGGCAAGTAAATGTAATTATAATCGACCTCTTCTTAAAATAATTCAATTTTAAAGTTCAAGTGACCTCAACTCCAAATTTATAAAGCGTTTCGCCCAGGTACGACAGTGGGCTCATCAGTTAGATCTGTCGTACCCTTACTAAGACGTTATTCTTCTTAAAATAGTCAAACAAAAATCTTAAAAAGTATTTTCAAAGCGTTATAATCAAGAAAATAAATTTTAGAAACATATTGAGCACTCGCTCAAATGAAGTCCTTATTTTTGCTAAGAAAAAATAAAATTCTATTGGTAACTCGCTTTACATTAATCGGACACAGTTTTTAAAAGATGAATCAATTAAAGATTTCATGTATGAAAAATTACAACCTTTGACAACACTGGTCTGCATGATTTATCTTTTTTTCTCCTTCAAATAATTTTTTGAGATTATGAAAGATTTGTATTTGCTGAGAATTTAAATCTGGTTTCAGGAAAATTCTAGCAGGTACCATTTTTTTAATTGATTTTTGGAAAATATGAGTATGAGTAGTTTATAGAAAATAACCCTTTTAGATTTGGTTGACCTGGTACAAAAATAAAATTACACTGGTCAACAAGGTTTTTGCCACAAGAACCAAAATATACTTTTATATATGTTTTTAATATGCTGAACTCGAATCTGAAATCAGAAAATTTTTATTGGCCTCCGTTTTTGAAATATTACCGTTAGAAAATGCCGAAAAACGTCATTTTGGCTGTTTTCGAGGTTATGTTTTTATGTGGGGTAGTTCATTATGAAAAAATTTGTAACAGTGCCTATGAGAAATGGTTTTATATTTCCAAAAAAAATTTTTAATCTTTCCGATATCTCTTTTACTGCCCGAAATATTTAAAATTTAAGGAGTGGTCTTTGACTCAGAAACAGCACTGGCCAACCAAATTAAACTTTTTTGCCACAAGAACCAAAATATACTTTTCTAGAGGTTTTTGGGTTGCTGAACTCGAATCCGGAATCAGAAAAATTCTATTGGCCTCCGTTCTTGAAATATTTCCGTTATAAAATGCAAAAAAAGGGTTTTTTTATAACGGTTATATTTCAAGAACGGAAGCTAATCAAATTTTTCTGATTTCGGATCCGAGTTAAGCGACCCAAAAACCTCTAGAAAAGTATATTTTGGTTCTTGTCGCAAAAATTTTATGACCAGGGACTTAAACTTTAGATTAAATTTAGTTTCTCTTTGGCTTACACTGAACCAAATCCTTACGTAAATACAACGAAAAAATTCGTTCAGTTTACGAAATTTTTTCATCGATTAACGTAAAATTTAATTAAAACTTTCGTAAGCTAACGAATTTTTTCGTAAATTTTATGAATATTTTAATTAAATTACGAAAAAATATTCGTTAGCTAACGAAACTTTTCGTTGTACCTGTTAATTATTTTTTTAGTAGATTATAGTATATATTTATTGGACTTGTTAAATTATTAATTTAATACAGTCCAAACCAAAAATTGGCGTTTCGACCCGGTGGAGCTCACTTGGACTTATCGTGAGACACCTTGTCAAAACGCAAATATTTTTTATATTCAGCTCAACTTACATAGATTTTTAAACAAAAACCTAATGTGAACTATATCCAACAAGATTAAATTTTTAATCATTAAAACAGAAATGCACACAAGTCTACGTTTTTTTTTTTTTTTTTGTAAGGCAACGATTTTTTTTTTCGTTAACTGATTTTTTTTTTCATAAGCCAATAGCTGTGTTTTTTTGGCATTTCTATCCGTATCCGCAGTTGCCGTTTACATGCATTACAAAAACAACACGCAGCTGCCGATAGGAATAGAAGCTAAACCATATAGAAGATGGAATTTTGACGAGGTGCATAAATTTACGTTTTCCTTTCTTTTGGTGCGTGCATATACATTTTTATTCAATTTTGATTTTTTGGAAATCCTACTGCGGATAGAAATGCCAAAAAAACACGCCTAATGTAATATTTCATTAGCATATGAAGAATTTTCATAAGCTTATGAAGATTTTCGTTAGTTAATGTTGAATTTCATAAGTTAATGAATTTTTTCGTTACTTAATTAAAACTTTGATAAAGTAAGGAATAAATTCTTAATTTTATTCTTTAAAATGAGTATGAAATTTTTCGTTAATTGATGAATCTTTTCATTGAATTAGATTTTTTGGCACTAAAAAGAAAGAAAAAGTGTATGAAACGTTTTCATTAATTGATGAAGGTTTTCATATTACGAAAAATTACATATTTTCGTTGAGCCAACGAAAGTTTCGTTGGGCCAACGAAAATGTAGTGTATGAAACGATTTTCGTAATTTTACGAAATTTATTATTTTCAGTGTACTAACTAATACTTAAGATATCTCGAGCAATAAAAGAGATAATGGGAAAATTTAAACAGTTTTTGAAAGAAGAATATCTGTTCTTACAATCACCTGTACAAATTTGCTTGTAATAAATTACCCCACGCCCACATAAAAACAGAAGCTCGAAAACATCCAAAATGACGTTTTTTAGTATTTTAAAACGGTTATATCTCAAAAACGGAGGCCAATCAAATTTTTCTGACTTCAGATTCGAGTTTAGCACATCAAAATATATAGAAAAGTATATCTTGGTTGTTGTGGCAAAAAAAAAGTTTAATTTTGCTGACCAGTGTTATTATTCGTATTCAGTTCAAATTTGGAGGACTTATTTCTCAAAACATGATCAATCATATGACACCAAATTTGTATTTATTAACTAAAATTTACACAACTTTTAAGATAATAATTCACAAAAATAGCGAAAATATTGAAATCCTGCAGTTTTAAGTAAATTCCACTTGAAAAAAAAACAGCTTAATTGAGGGAAATGTAAAAACTCAACGCCCGTTATATTTAAAAAGTCGAATATGTAAAGAAAATTATAATAAAACACATTAAAATAAATTTATACGTGTTTTGTATTTTTATATACTAATTTTCTATTAAGAAATATCTTATTTGTGATAAGCCATTCTATACACTGCCTTGTAAAGTTTCAGATTTGTTTCTCCTAGGAACAAAAGTATGTATATGTTTCTTACGGTTTTTGGTGTGCTGAGTTCGAATCCGAGGTCAAAAAAATTCTTGCACTTCAGGATTTTGAGGTATGCTCGTAATTAAAAAATTAAGTTTTTTTTTTAATCTCAAAAAAAAAAAAAACTACTATATCTCAAATAAGAGAGCTGAACGAAAATTTTTGAATTCGGATTCAAAATCAGCATATTTATACTAAAATCCATTAGAAAAGTATACTTTTGTTCTTGGGAGAAAGAAATATGAATTTTTTATGGTCAGTTTCATTATGATAAGAAATAGCAAACCTACTTAACTTACTTAGGTAAATTTAAAAATCTCAGAGAAGAAAAGAGATATTTAAAAGATTGAAACTGAATTTGTAATAAGAAAAAAAAAAAAACAAATTCTGTTATAAACCGTGACAAATTTAGTTGAATAAGATTACATAACACCAAAATATTGCTTCCAAAACAGCAAAAAAAAATGGGTTTTTGAGATTTTCTAACGGTAATATCCTAAAAACATGACATGCTAGCCCAAATTTGACTTCGGATTCGGAATCAGCACACAAAAATCCTTTTAAAAAGTATTAGTTTCATTAAAAGGGGGATTTCCTTGCAGACCAGTGCAATTAGTGAAAAAAAAACAACATTTGTTCAATCATTCGAGGACTGATTTGATATTATTTAGGTAACTCACTCCTAACACCAAAAATTGGTTTTCATGGCTAAATGCTTTTACAATTACTGTTTTTACATAAAGCGAGAGAAGGATTCTCAACAACACGCGTGTCTTTGCAAAATAATGATAATTTTAATTGATTACAAGGCTAACCTGCCCTCAACATCTTATGCAAATTTTTGTATAACTTTTCAATAGTCGCCGGTCGCTTTTTTTTTAAGGTTTCTTTTTAAATACCTCGAACCACTGCCCATATTATAATAAATTAACCAGATTTATTATTATTTAATATGCGTCTTCTAAGACTCTTTACAAATAAATGAAAGAAAACCACAAGAAAGAAAAAAACCTCAAGCAATAAAATAACAACATAACATTGGTGTCAATGAGACATTTCATAACGTCTTATTTTATGCCTCCTTAAACCAGCAGCAGACGACAACGAACAACCGATTTAAAACAACAACAACAAACAAACAAAAGAAAAAGAAGGTTAAAAATAAATTTCTATGTTATTTAAATCGATGTAAATACCCTACAAATTGGATAATGTACTGTAAATAGTCTACTGACATTTAAAGCATTTGTGTGTGGGCTATGCGAGTCAACTTAACAGAGAGTGCCTTCAAACACACACTAATTGACAAATGTTAAAATATTTATTCCATTACCTTTCTACACATTATATAGTCACTCACAAAAGTGGCAAAATGTGCCCTTTGTGTAATTTAAAACAATTTTAACGAGATTAATGTTTTAAAAAATGTGCGTCTAAGCTTGAGTAAGTACGAGTAGTCGCGTGTGTGTTGGGTACACAAAATTAAACACATCAAGGGTGAGTATGAGTAGGGATAACATTCGTACATATATGAATTATATGGATGCGTTTAGACTTTTGTCAACTATGTCGATAGATAATGTTATAATAGAAAAAAGGTTCATTTAATAAAGCATAGATTCATTTTAGTTGATTTTTGCATTTGCTCCTAGAGGACTTTTTTTTTCATTTTAATGTGACTTCACATAGCCTATAACTAGTGGACAATTTTGACATTTCACTAGATATCTAAATCTTTAAAAAAAAATAAAAAGTTTCGAAGTTATGAAGGAACAGATGAACATACGTTTTTACCATAAAGGCACCTATCTAGAATATCTGGAAGTAAAAAAATATTACATTAATACAACCGCATTTTTATTGGAAAATTATAAAAAATTGCAATCGATAATTCCTGTCAATGTCAAATTTGGCAATTCCAAATTAAATCTGAGAATGCCGGTCCTTGCCTCAAATTACATAATTTTGAAGACTGTCAACTTGTTTTGGTGCTGTATGTGTTTTTAGCTCGCATAGTTTTTGAATTATTCCATTTTCCGCTAAAATTAGTCTGAAGTTAGCGGACAAAATCTGAAATGGTTGAAACTAATTAGTTTTGTTGACCTCCAAATTTGAAGCTTTTTAAATGCTTTTCAACTACATAAACTTGTTTTTTTTAGCTTGAACAGTTTTTTTTATTAAAAATTACGCTAAAATAAGACTGAAGTTAGCGGAAGAAAGTAGGAAAATTAATATTTTTTTGATGCCCAAATTGAAGCTAATTAAATGCTCATTTGTTGCGCAAAAATTAATTTTGTAGCTTTTTATTTCAACTTAAAGTTTCAGAAGTGCTCTTCCGGTTTGATGAGGCCAGTGAAGACTTTTTTAAAAAATCACTTTTTTAAGTTTTTTTTTTTTTTTTTCATTAATTGTAGCTTTTGAATACATTATTTTTATATAAACCCCAATTTTGTAGCTCAAACCGTTTTTGAAATATTCAAGATTTTGTTTTAAAATAATAGCTCAAAAGTAACCTTTCAAAATCCAAAAAAATACGAAATTCAAAAATATTTTTTTTGCAGAAATTTGAAGTAATCTAGACTAAGACGAAATCCAAAAACCTCGATTTTGTAGCTCGTTTAGTTTTTTTGTTATTCAATATTCCGCTAAAATAAGACTCAATTTCATATGTAACGGTCTAAATTTTCAAAAAAGTTGAATTAAATTTTTAAATTAAATTTTTTTCTTTTCTAGAAATTGCAGCTTTGCAAAACAAAATTTGTTGCGTAAAAATTAATTTTGTAGTTCCTCTCAGTCATTTTCTAAAGTCTAAAGACCTCAATCTACCCAACCACTAGAATATGGGTTTTTTAAGTCAACCATTTTTTTATGTAAAAAGTCTCAAGAAAAGCTCGAAGTCTTTAAACTCATAAGCGTTTTGTATCAAGTTTTTCTAAACGATCCTAGTACCAGCAAAGTTATAAAAAAAAGGCATTCTGTAAAAAAAAATACAGGAAGGCTGATTTTATTAAAAAAAAAAAAAAAGAAAAAAAGTGGGTTGGGTTCGATATCCCGCTTTTTATATTCCCGTTTTTAAAATCCCGTTTTTTCATTATCCCGCTTTTTATAATCCCGCTTTTTAAAATCCCGATTTTTATAATCCCGTTTTTTTATTATCCCGATTTCGCGAGCAAAACTAGTTGTTTTATTTTTTTAAAAATCACGCGATTTTTTAAAATAAAACAACTAGTTTTGCTCGCAAAATCGGAATACTAAAATAAATTAAAAAATGAGAGATTGTTCTAACCTTTAACAAAAAATATAATATATATAAAAAGAATAAGAAAAAATAAGGAATGTGATACTAAAAAGAAATCAATTAACAAACTAATATTTACTTTAAAGTTTCAGAAGAACAATCAAATCGTGATAGTCCCATAGATTAATAATAACATAAAATGATCACAACATCTTAAATTAAGTACACACTTCACAGTACACAATCAAAAGAAATTTCATTTAAATATATTTTAACTTATATTTTGATATTTAAATAAATGAAATTTCTTTTATTTGTAAACTCAATTTAAGGCTTTAATCATTTTATGTTTTTATAAAAGAAATACCGTTTTCATAATGTGTTGTTTGGGCTTTACAACGCAAAAAATCAGTTTTACTAATTTTTTGTCTATTTCTCATGATTTTTGTATTTGTGAATTAAGCATCTATTTTGTAAAAAAAATCGGGATTTTCGGGGTTTGACGGGATTTTAAAATGCGGGATTTCAGAAAACGGGATTTAAAAAAGCGGTATTTTAGTAAACGGGATTTTGAAAAAATGGATTTTAAAAAGCGGGATTCCGATAAGCTCCCAAAAAAAGTGTATGCGCAGAATTCTGATCAAATACCTAACTTGGTCAAATAAATAGTTTGCGAAATTTTATGAAATATCGTCTTCCAATATCTAATATCCTTCTTTCATATTTGAAAAAAATCATCCTTCTTATTTTTCGTTTCACAAAAAAGTGTATCTCTCCCCTAATATCCTTTTTGCATTATGTTTCTACAGCTTACTATATTTATATATTAAATTATTATTTTACTCACTCTTCAATTTCTAGTATTAATTTAAGGACAAACACCGAGATGAATTCATTTTAATTACACACACGGCTCTATACCTACTGCCCGCTATTTTTAAAAGGGACGTCTAAGGACAATGTGCTATTAAAAAATATACAACGATGCACTCGTTAACAATGAGTATACTCTAACAAGGCCATACTAATACTAACAATTTTTACTACACATACAAACATAAATGACTGTAGAGATGGAGTTATGCATTATAGTATCGTGTGGCGCGTTTCCAAAATGGATTCAAATTATTTCCTTTGCAACTTGTTGCTAACAGCAGCTACTCACTTAGCGACACCATTTCCTTTTGATGTGTAATTAGAAAATGTATGCAATTAAGAGAGAGTGCGATTAGTAAAGTGTGAAGGAAGCCATAGGGTAGAGTTTTTTTTTTTTGTTGCCCTGCATTTCCTTGCCCTTGTTCTTGTTTCGTCTTTTTTTATGGTTTATATGCTCGTTAGGGAGAATGGTGGGTGTAACTTTTTTGAAACACTTTTTTTTGTAGCTAGAAATATTGAAAGCTATTTTATGACAGGAAAAAAGGCCAGAAACTAATTAGTTTATGGTCTAGAGCAGTTCCTGGTAAAAAGACTGGGTGTTATTTTATTTTATAATTATATTGTTTACCAAAGCAAGAAGTGAAAATTAATTTTACAACAAAAGAAAATAAGATCAAACATTATGTTAGTATTGTAATAGCTTTAGTAAATAGAAGTTTTTTTTTAATTAAGAATTCATGAAAAAATTATTTTTAAACAACAAAAACTTAAATATAATTATTTCAAGCCTAAAACGAAGGAGGAAAAAACACTCACTCAATTAACATCAAAACAAACGTACTGAAAACTCACAAAATTCAATCAAAGTTGAAGAAAAACAGCAGAAACATTTAAAAAAAAATAGAGGTTGCCTGTAAAGCCGGTTTACGGAAGATGACTTTACGTGATAACGTCGGTCGTAAGAAAACAGGTTGTGTGCTTTTAAAATGAGTCAATTGAAGCGTTTATTTATTTCAAACATAATCATAATTTACAACAAAAAGCTAAAAAAAATACCTTTTTTCTTTTCTCATTATATTAATTTTTTATTTTAAAAGATTACAAAAAAAATTATGCCATTAAAAAGCCAAATATTTCTTCTAAATAATTAGTCTAAGAGCCAGGAGCAGATTTCTTGCGTGAGAGGTAACCGATTCATATGAATATCAGAGGTAGCGTGGGTCATGGTGATGACGAATAGATACCTTAGTCTGCCTGCATTTATTTGGGCCGTTGTCGAGAAAAAGCGCATCCAAAAGTACCATTTTTCTGAAAATCGATTTAGTGAGGGTAACCACTTAAAATTTATTGATAACCAACGCCACATACTCACTGATAACAAATATACCAATGGCAGACATTTTAAGTGCGGCCAAAGCCCCGGCAGACTGTCCCGAAAATGCGTTTTTTTTTTGGCGTTTTTAGACTTTGGGGCAACCACCTAAAATAAATCGCATCCTGTAGCGGTGGACTCCCTGATAACAAAAATACCCATGGCAGACATTTTGAGTGTGGCCAAACCCTCGGCAGACGGTTTTGAAAATGCAGTTTTTCTGAAGATTTATTTATTTTACTTTTTCACATAACTCGCGTATTATTGGACCTAGCAGAAAAAATTGTATAGCAATCTTAAAGATAATTGAATTTCCTACAGAATATGTTAAATAAGTTTTTTCGATTAAACCTTCGGTTTAAGAGTTAGGGTGGTTTTTTTGAAGCAAGTCAAAGGGTGATTTTCTTATTTTCGTCATATCTCTTTTATTTGAGCTTTTTTAAAAATTAATTTGAAGTAAAAGTTGTAGATCTTTTTATTACCTTCATTTATTACATTAACGGTTTTTCGATTTGACAGACCGTTTTCGATCTGTAGGAAAAAAACTTCAAAAAGTTTGCAATTTTTTATATAGCTTTTTCCTATATAAAAAATTGCAATCTTTTTGCCCCTCCCCGCCTAAAACTATACAATTTTTTTCTTGCCTGAGTGCAACCTACACGCCTAGGTTTTTTGTTACATCTATTGCAAATTACCCTGTACTATGTAGAACCTTTTTCCTATATAAAAAATTGCAAACTTTTTGAAGTTTTTTTCCTCCAGATCGAAAACGGTCTGTCAAATCGAAAAACCGTTAATGTAATAAATGAAGGTAATAAAAAGATCTACAACTTTTACTTCAAATTAATTTTTAAAAAAGCTCAAATAAAAGAGATATGACGAAAATAAGAAAATCACCCTTTGACTTGCTTCAAAAAAACCACCCTAACTCTTAAACCGAAGGTTTAATCGAAAAAACTTATTTAACATATTCTGTAGGAAATTCAATTATCTTTAAGATTGCTATACAATTTTTTCTGCTAGGTCCAATAATACGCGAGTTATGTGAAAAAGTAAAATAAATAAATCTTCAGAAAAACTGCATTTTCAAAACCGTCTGCCGAGGGTTTGGCCACACTCAAAATGTCTGCCATGGGTATTTTTGTTATCAGGGAGTCCACCGCTACAGGATGCGACTAGTTTTAAGTGGTTACTTTAAATAAATCAATTTTCAGAAAAACTGCCGAGGGTTTGGCCACACTCAAAATGTCTGCCATGGGTATTTTTGTTATCAGGGAGTCCACCGCTACAGGATGCGATTTATTTTAGGTGGTTGCCCCAAAGTCTAAAAACGCCAAAAAAAAACGCATTTTCGGGACAGTCTGCCGGGGCTTTGGCCGCACTTAAAATGTCTGCCATTGGTATATTTGTTATCAGTGAGTATGTGGCGTTGGTTATCAATAAATTTTAAGTGGTTACCCTCACTAAATCGATTTTCAGAAAAATGGTACTTTTGATGCGCTTTTTCTCGACAACGGCCCAAATAAATGCAGGCAGACTAAGGTATTCGTCATCACCATGACCCACGCTACCTCTGATATTCATATGAATCGGTTACCTCTCACGCAAGAAATCTGCTCCCGGCTCTCGGTCTAAATAAAACCATTTTTAAATTTTTACATTCAATGCGCAAAAAGTATTAAAATATTAAAAACAATCATTTCTTATGAAAAAAGTGAAAAAATCATTTTCATCACCCAAAAATTAATTTTTTTGATATAACAACCTATAATAAATTTTATACCACCTGAAAGCTTATTGCTTCAGCTCAAAATATATATATCGATCATGTCTAATAGGCATCTCCAGAAAGAGCTAGAATTTTTTTAACTCGATCAATTTTCATCAAAAAGAACCAAAAAAAAACATATAAAAGCTTATAATTTCACCTTTCATATGACGTTTCAATCTTTTTTCTGCGATGCCTAGAAAATTTTGAATTTTAGAATTTTTGTAGTTATACTTCTTATGGGACGGTGGGTATAAAAATTTGTTTTTTGACAAGAACGTAAAAGGGATTATGACGCGATCACCATTTCCGAGACAATTAGGCAGCAGAGCTGTCGTTTCAACTTTAGAGTTGGTAGTACTTTAGTATTTAAAAATGCAGTACGCCGCAGTACCGTAAAAAAAAAACACACAACACGTGGCAAGTTGCAAGTATCATGTGGTAAGTTGCATGTGGCAAAATGCATGTAGTGAATGTACAGTTATGTGTCATATACCAAATGAAAGGTAACATTATCAGGATGCTCAATAAAGTTAAATCATTGTATTTGCTTTAGATCAAAAGATAGAACCTGTTTATTCAACAAACTTTATTTTACCGTTATCTCAAAATTGTGACTACAAAATTGATTGAAATTTTGCACAGATATAGTCCTGTCTATTATCTATCTACAATATAAATTTCATTTATTCATCTGTTGAAGAAAAAAAGATAAAAATTAAAAACGGTTAAAAAAGTTCAAAAAACTTGGGACAAAAAAACTTGTTTTTCCCGTTATTCGGTCAAAAACCATTTTGAAATGCTACAATGCATTTTTGAATGCTACAAAAAATTTAAAAAAATAAAAACTCAACCAAAAATACCCCAAAATAAGTAGGTGTTTTTCAAAAATTCATATTTCGAAACGAAGAGACTTTAAAAAAATCTCTATAAGACCTCTAATTTTTTCTTTATTATCTTTCGAATGACGTTTTTCAAATTATCAAAAAAAAAATTCCCCTACCTATAATCACTACTTTATCAAAGGCCTACCTCATGTTTTAGTTTTCGAAAACCATTATTAGCTTGGTTTTGAAATTTTTTAGAATTTTTTCAATACCATTGTCAGTCTTGCAATAAATTTATCTATTGGTTAAAAAAAAATGTAACTCTTTGCATTGTCGCGTTTAGAAAATAGCCAATTTTTTTAAATTTAGTTTTACCCCTATTTACCCTATTAAAAGATGTAATTTTTTAAAATCCTTCAAATGTATTTAACTTTAGGTTATTATCTTTCAAATAAGCTATTGAAGATTTTTGTATCTCTAATAGTTTATTTTTAATTGAAATTTTTGCGGCACTGCTAAAAAATTTCAAGTGGAACGTTAGAAAATGGCGTCACTTTTTCGTGGTGGCTGCCATGGTTCAACGATTTATAAGACGTTGTCACGTCAAAAAGTAATTAATGCCTAATTAGGTACTTTAAACAATTACAATGGAAATTAAATACAAAAAAAATATTTAGTATTTGAAAAAATTCATTTAAATAGGTAAAATGAATCTTTTTAATTCTTACTCTTAAACTTGCAAACTTGTTTTTTTCTAACAAACCAAATATGACACAAATAAAGTTTTATGTTTAAGGTTTCTATGGAATAAAAATACATGTAACCACCATCTCTAACCTAACTGACTTTAACATAAACGAAAGTTTAGACACCGCACTGTCATGTGAGCGGGTATATGCATAGTTGTTGTTAGAATGTTGAATAAACTTTTCCATTGGATTGAAGAAAAAAAAAACTTTATGCCAGGTGAAAGATTTATTTCAGAGATCTTCTCGATGTACATCTACTTTGTTTTATAAACCGAAAAAGTCAACCTTGTCAAATAAAGGATTGAAAAAAATACTGTCATGACTCTTAGATACCTAAATCTTTCACGTATGTTGAAAAACTTTCTATCGTTTGTCACTAAAAAACTGTTTTAGATTTATTGTCTTTTTGTTTGATGAGTGAAGCTCGATGCGATTCAAAACTGACATTTCACTGACATTCAAAAACAATAATGATAGATCAACACTTAAGTGACAGCGTGGACCACTGAATTTTTGAGTATAAACGTTTTCCAAAACCGTTATTTTGGTCTTAAAAATATCAAGTCTAGGGAACCACCCAAAACAAGTTTGAAGCAAATCGCAAGAGTGGTTTTTACAATTTCTGTCAAAAGTAGGCCTCCTATCGAAAAAAAGTTAAATACAAAAGTTGTTGATAGTAAAAAGATCTACAGATTTTATTCAAATCATTTTTTGATATAACCTCGAAAATATTGAGAAAAATTCAAAAATACGATTTTGCGGTTTTTATTTGTATCTTTTACAAATATTTTTATTTATTTCAAATGTTTTTTTTAGAAAAGTATTGATTCTTGGATATTTCACGAATTAACGAAGTTACCGAAAAAAATGTTTGATTTTTGAAATATTTGGAATGCAGTTATTTAGATTAAAACCTTTTATTTAAGACTATGTAGAAAAACTACAATTTTATTTCAGAAAATATTGATACAAAATTGAAAAAAAAAAACGATTTTTCAACAAAATTCAATCAACTTGCTTCTATTTCGGAAAGTTTTTTCACAAAACCAATTTTCCAACATAACCAAACTTAAAATAAATGTTGATTTAACGTTTTTGAAAAAATACATTTTTCCCATTATGTTTTTTTATGTAAATCGAAATTTTTGAAAGTCCCATTTGTCTATTTGAAAAGTTTAATTTTCATATAAAACAAAAATAAACACCTTGGTACATAAATTTATTAAAAAAAAACAAAAACCAAAAAAACATTTTCACTGTCAACCCGCATACTAAATCAATGCGCAATGTTTACACAGTCAGTCGCCCTCACGAAAAACCATCAATTTTATCTCAAAAAAAAAAAAAAAAACACACAAAAATTCGTTACAAATATTTTGTTTTGTATAAAATATACAAGTTGTAGTATTTGCCACATTTCATCGACTTGTCATAATACCGAATCCCTGATTTTCAAATGAATAATTACAATTTTGGTTTAGATACATTAGCATCAGCAAATAAAAGTACCTATATACTATTATGTGACTGTGTTTGTGTGTGTGAGTATTTGTGAACCATATTCTGTCTACAATGAGATTAATGACTCAAAAATATTATTTCCACTAACATAAATTGAAAGTTAAACTGTAATTCGTCATAACTAAGCTTGTTTGGCTTGGCCAGGCCAAACCATCATGGCAGACCAGGCAAAGGGAAATCCCTTGAGATGTGCGCACGGATGCTTTGTTTCAAAAATAGCCATTTCTATTTTTGGGGAATTGTGTGTATATATGTGTGTTTATTGGGGCGAAACGCACTATGACGAAGTTGTTTATTATTCTACTCCGTACAAAAGGATTCAGTCCTACATGGCTACATGGCGGGTGGGATGTTGACGGACGACCGACGACGACGACGGTGTATACAGTGTGTGGATCTATTTTCAACAGAACACTTGTTCCAATTAAATGCCTGACGCTAACAGGTGCAGACGCACGGGGAGTGTCATGTTGAACATTTTTGCACAATTTATGTGTTGCCCATGAGACTATGTGTGACAATTTCGGACATGAACATTGTTCAATATTTCAAATTATTGAAATATTGTCGTGATAGGTAGGGTGTTGGTCCTGGCATTGACACTATACGGAATGTTATATAAGCCATCGGCACGTGGAAAATTTGGCACACATCATCATGCTAGATCATTGAATCCGACATCCGAGTGATATTATAAGCAAATTCTAGTGACGAAGGATACTAATGCAAATGTTTTTCGTTATTTCCATTATACAACAAAACTTTCAACAACCCTTAAAGTAGGGTGTTAACGTCCTAATTCTAAGTGTCTAAGCGGTTAAATAAAATGAAAATTGCAAAAAAGCTGTGTTGGAAGGATTTTCCTAAAATTGCATAACCGCATACAAATAATTTACCCCCTACCGAAGCATCAAGGAATTCTTGTGCTGAGTTGGACAAAAAAGCAGTTCTTACAAACTTGGCAACCAGAATGGTTTTTGTCAGCACTGGAGAAATTGTTATTGTTGTTGGTTGTTTTTTTTTGTTTTTTTGATGACCACATTTATTGTCAACATCGATTGCAGTGAGTTTTTGCTGTGAACATTTTTGGCTAGCTTCTTTGTGGATTTGTACTTTGCACCCGATTTCCTGTTGTGTCCTGAATCTTTACAGAAGATAGCGAGTGTCTGCAGGAACAAAAAATTGAAAAATTATGTCGTCAAAGTTTTGTAAGACATTGTAGATATATATGTTGTCTACCATCGTCGTCGTCGTCGCCGCCGGGAATTGTCGTCATCACATCGTTTGAATTAAAAAGACATTGTTTTTGGGCCTCATACAAGATTGGGTAGGTTTTTTTTCTTTTAATCCTTGATATGTTTTATTGGCATGTAAGTTATATCCGATTTGAAGGATCTAAGTAATAAATTTTATTTTCTAAATATAGAAAGATGTCTCAGATCTTATACTGAATTCTTGAGGAGACAGTTTTCTTGTATCAATGTAATCAATAAAATATTTAACAAAAATTTAAAATTTTTCACAATTTTGTTTTAAATTGAGCTCTCAATTGAAATAGCTACCACCTAGCAACGACGTTTTTACAATTAAAGATAGTTTAAGCCCTCATAAAGTAATGAATGGGGCACATCTACAGTCAAAATTCAACAATTTTGTATAATGGTCACTGTGGTGTATACGTAACTTTTTTGTTTGAAAATATTATTTTGCCATGTAAGTGCATAGGGGACACTTGGGAAAAAATAAATATAAACAATGTTCTAATAGATTAAGTTAATTTAGTCGGTTTTGTGATCTAATCCTTAATTTTGTCTGTAACAATCGAATTTTTATTTGTTTATCTTATAAATCGATTAACCCCCGGCTGTATCTACGAAAAAACGTGACTCATTTTCTCCCATTCCACCTGAGTCTGTTAGCAGTGTGGTTAAAATTGCAATTCAAAATTAAAATTGAACTTTTATAGATATAAAAATCTACTATTTGAAAGGTTATATATTAAACGTCAACACAAAAGGAAAGGATTTTTAAAGATTCCATCCTTAAATAGAGTAAATAGGGACAAAATGAGATGGTTAAAAAAAATAATTACTAAACTGTAGATAATTGAGAGTTGTTAAATTTTTTTTAGTTGATTGACAAAATTTTTTACAAGAATGACATAGAAGTTGAAAAAATTCTTAAAAATTTCAAAAGTGAGTTATGAACGGTTTTCTAAAACGAAAGCATGAAATAAGCCTTCGACAAAGTGGTTATTATGGGTAAATTAGATTTATACAGTTAGAAAGTAAATAAAAATACAAATTAGACGTCTAAAATTTTTCAAAATTGATTTTTTGAAAAAAAAATCTATACTTTGCATTTTTTCAGTTGTTTTTTACTAAGAATTTTTAAAACTTCCAAAGAATCTCGAACTTACAAGACTTGAAGGAATTCCTGATGTGTATGCATGTGCATTTGGGCGAATAACTATATGGTTTATGGTTGAGTCATATAATTAAAACTGAAATATAATAAGCTTTCTGATGATATAAGATTTATTCATACAAAAAGTTGATGGTAAGAACAAGAAAGTTTTTTTTTATGAAAACTGATAGCATTAAAAAATTCCACCCCTCATAGATTTTGTACAGACATAATTTAAGTATATACTTTTAGCTTAAATAATAAACTTTCAAAAAGTTGAAATTTTTAGTAGGCTGTCAGGTAAAAATATTGACAAAATGTTGTGTGAAGAAAAAAAGTTAATTTTTTGGTGTTTTCTTAATTAGTGATTTCAAAAAATTATTCTTATACTTTTAACAGCACATATAGACTTGAATATGTTTTATTACTTTATAAAAAATATTATGCTTTTTATGTAAAATATGATTGGCTTCAAAAAATTATTCTTGTTTTTACAAAAATGTACAGATATTAATAAAGTCTTAATCTTTAGCTAAAATATAACACATACTATGAGATGGTACCTATTACTATCTTATAATTTTGTTTACAAGAAATTTGACAAACAAAATAATTCTTCAATGTGTTTTTTATGTTATGATCCCCAATTAATTGCTGTTTAAGGTTTTTTGTCGCTTAAATATTTCGATAATCAACAAAAAATGTCTTGAAAAAGACGTTTTTAATTATCACAATTTAAACATTTTTGAGAAATTCTTGACTTCACTTAAATTAATCTACGTTGAAACTTGTTCTACGTAAAAAAATCCTAATCTTAAAAAAAAAAATCTATCAAAACCATGTGGAAGTAACCCAAACCAAAAGATATTAAGTTTTTTTCCTGCACTTTTTATTTAATTGCTTAGTTTTATAATTTACCTTAAACTTGAAGACCCATTTTAATAAAATGAATTGAACGAATATCATTCCAAATAGTTTTCCCAATCAATTTTTGCAAGATGCAAAGTATCTATTAACAAATATCATAGCTAAGCAAAATTACTGACAAATAAATAAATTTTCTATTTCAATCAAACAATTTATTGGTATATTGTAAAATCCATTCAAGACTTAACGAAACCCTTTTTGCACATATTATTGATTTTTTTCTTATCTCTTGTTGTTGTCTTTCAAGAAAATCGTTCAAAAACGCATTCACAACACTCACTCCATTAATTTACTAGTTTCCAGAATAAATTCAATGGACCATGAGTTGGTACGTGGCATACTGGTATCTCCTATGAATTTTTTTTTTTTTTTTTGAGAAAACATTTCCAATCGTTTAACATCCTTCTATACACACTTGAGTATCTACATTCTACATACATGTTGGATAGGATTATAACAGAGGACAGAACTGGACAGTCTTGAACGAACATGCTAAGGGAATTTGTAATAACCTTAAACCTCACGGATTACAACCGGAGAGGAAAAATTTGGAAGGAATTATGCACATTTGTGTGCATGTCCAAGAGCAATAAGGATATGTCTAATTTACTGGATAAACAACATTGGTCACTGGTCAACATCATTATTGCTTGTGGAATGTTCTTTGACCATGATGATCATCATCATTATCATCATCACCATAGTCGTATGGAGCGTGACTTTGTTTCAGGTCTAAGAGACAATGTTGGTTAGACCACATAGGGCATTCAATCATTTTAAATAAAAGAAGAACTTTGAAGTTGTTGGATCATCTTTAAAGCATTTTTCAAATTCAGAAAACTTGCAGGAAATTAGCAGATACAATTTACGAAAAATTCGAGAACTATATTTCTATAACCTACAAAAAAAAACTAAATAAAACTAATCAATTTAGACAATTACTGAAATTGAAAATCTGGATGGAATCCAAGTTTTTATAGCCCCCTCCCAGAAAAATATAAGAAATTCCTTTAACATTAATTTTCTTTAAAATTTATACTTTTACTTTCGTAAATTCCGATTACATCACCAAACTTATGAAAGTAATGAGTGTGTGCAAGAGACCAATCAAATTAATCGAAAAGTCATCAAAAAAAACGATTATAACGAAATTCCAATCAAAACTATTAAATCGCATCAAAGTAGTTAAAGACCCAATTACTTGTATAAACGACTGGTGATAGCTTTGGTTCTGAGACCAACACGACCACCCTATGACAATCCTTAATTTGGCTTTATTTTTATAGGTTGACAAAAAGCCTTATACCTACACATTTTGTGTGATGAGACAATGTGTGTATATTTTTTATATAAATTAACAACCCCTTTAACTGCAAAGTTAACAATACAGTATGGAATCTTCTATAGCAAATTGATTTGTGTATCGTCCATTTTATGTTCCTAAACTAAGCATTAAAAGTGTCATTAGGGAAAACCAATAATGGATGAATCAAAAATGAATTATCTTATTTCTTCTTTTTTTTTTGGTTAAAATTAACAGAATGCATAGACTTTAAGTGGAGTACAGGAAGTTGGATGATTTCATGAAGCATAGTTTTTTGTTATGGAAGGTTTTTATTTTCCAAATTTACTGTATATAAGATTTGGCAGGTATATTTAAGAAAAACATTATGGAATATTTTGCAAATTATCTCATTTCGAATGTAAAATAGCATAGAAAAAAAATTAATTTGAAATTTGAACTGACCCAATTTGCAAAATTATCTCATTTGGTCTGTAGGGAAAACAGGCAGTAAATAAGTACTTTACAATACAACATTTTGAATTCGATTTTAATTTTTCATATTTTTTCTAAAAAATAGTCGAACATTAGCTTTTATTTATATAGTACAGGTAAAAAAGTACATAAAATCAAGAAATAAAAAAAAAAATTATTACACTCATGAAACTTGGCAAAAAGTTTCCTTTTGGGATAAGAACCAAGTACAAACTTTTTTTGTCTATAAAAAAAAGTTGGGTGGAAGGGTGTTTTTTCGCGGAAAAAGGTGAAGGTAAAAAAAATACTGAAAAAAATTTTTTTTTCGAATATCATCATATGACACATGTTTTCAAGGTATTTTTTGATGGTGAATCTAATGACATACAAATAAAGTCAATACGATTGCTCTAAGAAAAGTTATTGCCGATTAAAAACAAGGGTACTTGTTTTTTGACTTCAATAGATAAAATATATCCGAAACCCATGTGAAAAACATACTACACCGATAAAATTCGGGATAAAGGTTTTAGATAAAGCAAGGACAAAGGATTCATAAAGTTCTTAAAATAATTTTTGGTGAAAGGGTGTTTTTTCGATAGGTTAAGTTGTGTGTGAAAAAGGTATCATAACAGCTGACTTACATTTTATTAATTTTTAAAACTTGGTGAAAATGTTTTGGTTGGTATCAAGGGGTACGGTAGTGCCCAGCCAAGTTCTCTAGCAACTTTGGCACACTACACCCTTATTTACAGGAAACAACTCAGGCCATTTTCGACCCCCCTCTAACTTCCACACCAAAGATGCTAGAAATTTCAAAATCGCTACATTTTTTGGTCAAAACCAAACACCTTGCAAAATTTCAGCCTCATACGATGAGCAGTTTCTGAGATATAGGGCTTTAAAAATCGCAAAAACCGTAACTGACTCACTGACTCACTGATTCACTGAATCACTGACAGATTATCAAAATTATGGAGAACTTCCCGATATCGTAGAAACTTGTGTTGAAATTGTACTTGTTTAAAGAATCTACTTTATTGTTTATTTATATTGTTCAAGCAACTTAATATTTATATGTTTGTAAAATAAAATTTTCATTATTTATTCTTGCTACAATCTTCAAACAAATAAGTCCTTTTATTTAGAAGCTGGAACAAATACATTTCTTATAGCTTTCCAAAAACTTGAAATTTTACACGGTGATAGGACTTGTGGGGTATACAAAGTAAAAAATCGAAAACTTGAGATTTTCAATTCAGGGGTCGTGGCATTATAGAGCACTTCTGATTATCGTAGAACCTTGAAATTTGTTAGAATGTCGATAGATAAATGTGGATAGATAAATGTCGATAGATAAATGTCGATAGATAAATGTGGATAGATAAATGTCGATAGATAAATTTCGATAGATAAATGTCGATAGATAAATGTCGATAGATAAATGTGGATAGATAAATGTGGATAGATAAATGTGGATAGATAAATGTGGATGGATAAATGTGGATAGATAAATGTCGATAGATAAATGTCGACAGATAAATGTCGACAGATAAATGTCGATAGATAAATGTAGATAGATAAATGTGGATAGATAAATGTGGATAGATAAATGTGGATGGATAAATGTGGATAGATAAATGTCGATAGATAAATGTCGATAGATAAATGTGGATAGATAAATGTGGATAGATAAATGTCGATAGATAAATGTCGATAGATAAATGTGGATAGATAAATGTCGATAGATAAATTTCGATAGATAAATGTCGATAGATAAATGTCGATAGATAAATGTGGATAGATAAATGTGGATAGATAAATGTGGATAGATAAATGTGGATGGATAAATGTGGATAGATAAATGTCGATAGATAAATGTCGACAGATAAATGTCGACAGATAAATGTCGATAGATAAATGTAGATAGATAAATGTGGATAGATAAATGTGGATAGATAAATGTGGATGGATAAATGTGGATAGATAAATGTCGATAGATAAATGTCGATAGATAAATGTGGATAGATAAATGTGGATAGATAAATGTCGATAGATAAATGTCGATAGATAAATGTGGATATATAAATGTGGATAGATAAATGTGGATAGATAAATGTGGATAGATAAATGTGGATAGATAAATGTCTCTAGATAAATGTCGACAGATAAATGTCGACAGATAAATGTCGATAGATAAATGTGGATAGATAAATGTGGATAGATAAATGTGGATAGATAAATGTGGATAGATAAATGTCGATAGATAAATGTCGACAGATAAATGTCGACAGATAAATGTGGATAGATAAATGTGGATAGATAAATGTGGATAGATAAATGTGGATAGACAGATAAATGTCGACAGATAAATGTCGATAGATAAATGTCGATAGATAAATGTGGATAGATAAATGTGGATAGATAAATGTCGATAGATAAATGTCGACAGATAAATGTCGACAGATAAATGTCGATAGATAAATGTAGATAGATAAATGTGGATAGATAAATGTGGATAGATAAATGTGGATGGATAAATGTGGATAGATAAATGTCGATAGATAAATGTCGATAGATAAATGTGGATAGATAAATGTGGATAGATAAATGTCGATAGATAAATGTCGATAGATAAATGTGGATATATAAATGTGGATAGATAAATGTGGATAGATAAATGTGGATAGATAAATGTGGATAGATAAATGTCTCTAGATAAATGTCGACAGATAAATGTCGACAGATAAATGTCGATAGATAAATGTGGATAGATAAATGTGGATAGATAAATGTGGATAGATAAATGTGGATAGATAAATGTCGATAGATAAATGTCGACAGATAAATGTCGACAGATAAATGTGGATAGATAAATGTGGATAGATAAATGTGGATAGATAAATGTGGATAGACAGATAAATGTCGACAGATAAATGTCGATAGATAAATGTCGATAGATAAATGTGGATAGATAAATGTGGATAGATAAATGTCGATAGATAAATGTCGACAGATAAATGTCGACAGATAAATGTCGATAGATAAATGTCGATAGATAAATGTGGATAGATAAATGTGGATAGATAAATGGGGATGGATAAATGTGGATAGATAAATGTGGATAGATAAATGTCGATAGATAAATGTCGATAGATAAATGTGGATAGATAAATGTGGATAGATAAATGTCGATAGATAAATGTCGACAGATCAATGTCGATAGATAAATGTGGATATATAAATGTGGATAGATAAATGTGGATAGATAAATGTGGATAGATAAATGTCTCTAGATAAATGTCGACAGATAAATGTCGACAGATAAATGTCGATAGATAAATGTGGATAGATAAATGTGGATAGATAAATGTGGATTAGTGTGGTCCACGTTATAAGGCAAAAAAATAAACCATATAATTCATTACTTCCCCACCCATTATTTTGCTACTGACATCAATACCAACAAATGCTGAAAGTTTTAGCCCTCAAAAGTAAAAGGAAGAGGGCGCTCATCAGCTTTGAAATATTAGACTTTGTTACCCTTACCTTACCCTTAATATCTGAATATATCGTATTAGGACTTGGCTTGGGGTTGGAATTTGGCTTAAACATGGTAAGCACGCATGTTCCCGACAACCAAGTAAATGATTTTCATGTTTCTTTGGTTTTGAGTCACTAGCTCGTATTTCATTGATTAATTCTGTTTTGTTAACTCTAAGCAAAAAATACTTACCAGACGAATTTAAATGAACAAAAATTATCTGTGAAAATATTACTTAACTATTGTTTTTTTATGAAAGAAAAAACATATCATGAAAAACTTTACGACATTATAACTTAATTCAATTGATAAATCAAAGAAAGAGTTAATTACTAGGCATGCGGACCCAGCTATAACAGCATCTGAGAAAAAATTTTGAGCCTGTTGAGCGCCCACTTACACTTCACCTAAAAAGCTGAAATTTCACGTGTGTAATACAAAACACATATGCAACCAATTTTTGAGTGGGGAACAATGGAAATGTAAAAACCAAAAAATTGGACCACCCTAATGTGGATAGATAAATGTGGATAAAAAAATGTGGATAGATAAATGTCGATAGATAAATTTCGATAGATAAATGTCGATAGATAAATGTCGATAGATTAATGTGGATAGATAAATGTGGATAGATAAATGTCGATAGATAAATGTCGACAGATAAATGACGACAGATAAATGTCGATAGATAAATGTCGATAGATAAATGTGGATAGATAAATGTGGATAGATAAATGTCGATAGATAAATGTCGACAGATAAATGTCGACAGATAAATGTCGATAGATAAATGTGGATAGATAAATGTGGATAGATAAATGTGGATAGATAAATGTGGATGGATAAATGTGGATATATAAATGTCGGTAGATAAATGTCGATAGATAAATGTGGATAGATAAATGCGGATAGATAAATGTCGATAGATAAATGTCGATAGATAAATGTGGATAGATAAATGTGGATAGATAAATGTCGATAGATAAATGTCGACAGATAAATGTCGACAGATAAATGTCGATAAATAAATGTGGATAGATAAATGTGGATAGATAAATGTCGATAGATAAATGTCGACAGATAAATGTCGACAGATAAATGTCGATAGATAAATGTCGATAGATAAATGTGGATAGATAAATGTCGATAGATAAATGTGGATAGATAAATGTGGATAGATAAATGTCGATAGATAAATGTGGATAGATAAATGTCGATAGATAAATGTCGACAGATAAATGTCGATAGATAAATGTCGATAGATAAATGTGGATAGATAAAGGTGGATAGATAAATGTGGATAGATAAATGTCGATAGATAAATGTCGACAGATAAATGTCGACAGATAAATGTCGATAGATAAATGTCGATAGATAAATGTGGATAGATAAATGTCGACAGATAAATGTCGACAGATAAATGTCGATAGATAAATGTCGATAGATAAATGTGGATAGATAAATGTGGATAGATAAATGTCGATAGATAAATGTCGATAGATAAATGTGGATAGATAAATGTGGATAGATAAATGTGGATAGATAAATGTCGATAGATAAATGTCGACAGATAAATGTCGATAGATAAATGTCGATAGATAAATGTCGATAAATAAATGTCGATAGATAAATGTTGATAGATAAATGTGTATAGATAAATGTCGACAGATAAATGTCGACAGATAAATGTCGATAGATAAATGTCGATAGATAAATGTGGATAGATAAATGTGGATAGATAAATGTCGATAGATAAATGTGGATAGATAAATGTCGATAGATAAATGTCGACAGATAAATGTCGATAGATAAATGTCGATAGATAAATGTCGATAAATAAATGTCGATAGATAAATGTTGATAGATAAATGTGTATAGATAAATGTGGATAGATAAATGTCGATAGATAAATGTCGACAGATAAATGTCGACAGATAAATGTCGATAGATAAATGTCGATAGATAAATGTCGATAGATAAATGTGGATAGATAAATGTGGATAGATAAATGTCGATAGATAAATGTGGATAGATAAATGTCGATAGATAAATGTCGACAGATAAATGTCGATAGATAAATGTCGATAGATAAATGTCGATAAATAAATGTCGATAGATAAATGTTGATAGATAAATGTGTATAGATAAATGTGGATAGATAAATGTCGACAGATAAATGTCGACAGATAAATGTCGACAGATAAATGTCGATAGATAAATGTGGATAGATAAATGTCGATAGATAAATGTGGATAGATAAACGTGGATAGATAAATGTCGATAGATAAATGTCGATAGCTAAATGTCGATAGATAAATGTGGATAGATAAATGTCGATAGATAAATGTCGATAGATAAATGTGGATAGATAAATGTCGATAGATAAATGTCGACAGATAAATGTCGACAGATTAATGTCTCTAGATAAATGTCGATAGATAAATGTCGATAGATAAATTTCGATAGTTAAATGTCGATAGATAAATGTGGATAGATAAATGTGGATAGATAAATGTGGATAGATAAATGTGGATAGATCACGGCACGGTACGGTAGTGCCCAGCCAAGTTCTCTAGCAACTTTGGCACACTACACCCTTATTTACAGGAAACAACTCAGGCCATTTTCGACCCCCCTCTAACTTCCACACCAAAGATGCTAGAAATTTCAAAATCGCTACATTTGTTTAGCTGGTCAAAACTAAACACCTCGCAAACCGTAACTGACTCACTGACTCACTGATTCACTGACTCACTGACAGATCATCAAAATTATGGAGAACTTCCCGATATCGTAGTAACTTGAAATTTTACACGGTGATAGGACTTGTGGGGTATAAAAAGGAAAAATCGAAAACTTGAGATTTTCAATTCAGGGGGCGTGGCATCCGCCCATTTCCGCTGAATTTTCATAAAATATTATAGAGCACTTCTGATTATCGTAGAACCTTGAAATTTGGTAGAATGGTAGAGCTGATAGTTTATACAAAGGAAAAAATTTTAAATTTGAGAATTTCAGCCAGGGGGCGTGGCAATCGCCCATTTCCGCTGAATTTTCATCAAATATTATAGAGTGCTTCTGGTTATCGTAGAATCTTCAAATTTGATAGAATGTTAGAGCTGGTTGTTTATACAAATTAAAAAATTTAAAATTTGAGAATTTCAGCCAGGGGGCGTAGCAACTGCCTATTTCCGGTGAATTTTCATCAAATATTATAGAGCATTTCTAACTTTCGTAGAACATTAAAATTTGGTAGAATGGTAGACCTGGGAGTTTATACAAAAAAAAATTTTAAATTCGACAATTTTAGACAAGGGTCGTGGTAACCGCCCATTTTCTCTGAGCAATACCTTGCAAAAAGTAGTGAAATCACAACAAAAACATTACTGTTAAAAAAAGAGCCAAGTTCTCCTATGTTGAAGTTATGCTAGCACAAAAAGTACTGAAATGTAAAAGTGTACCAAGTTCTAAAGCTTAGCTTTAAATTTGTATACATAAAATGTTGATTGTTTACTTGGCAATTTTTCAAATAGCTTTAAATATCGGTAATTTAAAGAAAAATTGTCAAGAGAACAATCAACATTTTATTTATACAAATTTAAAGCCAAGCTTTAGAACTTGGTACACTTTTACTTTTCAGTAATTTTTGTACTAGCATAACTTCAACATAGGAGAACTTGGCCCTTTTTTTAACAGTAATGTTTTTGTTGTGATACGAATTTATTAAGAATCTTTAAAGTGAACAAAATTATCTTGAGTGAAAGGGTGTTTTTTATAAGAAATGACGAAATTCGGAATAAGTACCACAAAAAGTGGAAAAAAAATTGTTACACCAATAAAAATTGGTAAAAATGTTTCGTTTATAACAGAAACCAAGAATCCAAACAGTCTATACAAATATTTTAGGTCAAAGGGTGTTTTTTTTTTGGAAATAGCGAAAATCCGCGATAAGTCCCACAAAATCAATGGTATAAAAAAACCCTCACAAAATTCATTAAATATGTTCTCTTTCCCATATTAATTACGAATTAAACAAATCTATAATTTTTTTCCATGTGAAAGGGTATTTTTTTAGGTGTAAAGAAAATATGGGTATATTTGAAAAAGTGTGCAATACTAGAGTAGTACTAGTGGTACCCTTTTGAAATTCAGGAATTATGTTACTTTTAAGATAATAAACAAACAAGAATCATGGTCAAAACGGTGTTTTTTTTTAAGTGGAAATAAAAATGATGGGTCACCCTAATGAATTTTGGTAAAAACATTGAATTTGGGATAGAAAGCAAGAATAAAGAGTTTTCATAAAAAAAAATTAAGGTGAAAGGGTGTTTTTTTCGAAGAGACAGTAAAATCTGTAATTGGTCCCAAAAAGCCAATGATTCGTGTAAAACGTCTTAGTACTTAAGTATAAACGTTTAATTTGACATCAAAACCAAAAATAAAATGAATCATTGGCTTTTTGGGACCAATTACAGATTTTACTGTCTCTTCGAAAAAAACACCCTTTCACCTTAATTTTTTTATAGACTTTTTTTGTCCTTGGTTCTTATCCCAAAAGCAAACTTTTTGCCAAGTTTCATGAGTGTTACAATTTTTTTTTAAATGCCTATTTTACCTGTACTATTAAATTATTTTATCATTTTGAAAAAGATTCAATTAAATGTCGATTCGAAGAAAGTTATTTCTAAGAAAAAATCTTTGCAAAGAATCATATGCATGTTGAGTAATTTTGTATGGGTAAGAGAAAAATCTACCCAACTTACATGGCGTGGTTTTTAAATCACATTTTATTTCAGCTATGGGAGTTTAAGTAAAAGTATTCGGACCATAATAATTTATGGTGATCATAGATACCGTAATGAGGCATATGACATAATATCATTTTCAGACTCCTCTATACGACCCATAAGAAGTATTTATAATCTTAATACAAGTATGAACAAAATTATATACTTCTCGTTATTATGATGTTGCCTTTTACATATATTTCCAAAATATTTATTGAAGGTATTGCTTTATGGACTTTAAAAAAAAAAAAATAAACCAAGTACATTTGAGGCTTTTAGCCATTTAATAAAATAAAAGAATCTATGCTTGTTTTATCACTGTCGTTAAATACCCTCTTAGCTAGTCTTTAATTTCATGACCAATGCGCACACCACAGCTATCAAATAAAGCTTAAATGAGTAGGTTAACCTTATATCTTAGAATTATGTCTCCTTTTAAAAAAAAGACAATGGTAGCCCTCCCTCATTGAGGAGACATCCAATGATAAAACGTAAAATACATTCAATTACCTCTAAGCTCAGAGTTCCTTGACACCATACCACGCCAGAAGCTTATAAATTCTTAAGTCAATTTTATTATTATTTTTTTTTTTTTTTTGTTAAGTTATAAAATTGAAAATCAATACTGAGCGGTGCGGGTGGTGAGTCTCGAGTATTTTTATGTATTTTACCCATTGTTTTCTTGGTAATGGACATTTTAAAAGGACTCCCTAGAAGCTCTATATCTATACTTTAAGTCATTTACTTAATTACAGCCACGAAATAGAAATAACGGACATAATGGATACCTTAATATCCACGTGTGTATGCGTGTGTGTGTGTGTGTGTGTGTGTGTGTGTGTGTGTGTATGTCTGCGAATTTTTAACGTGTCGTTCTAAGAAGAAAAAAAATATACAATTTGTGAGGAGGGTATAGAGGGAGTCATGTACGGTACTGTTTTGTTGGCTGGAAGGAAAGTAATTGCCTTTTGGAATATAAAAAAGCCTTTTGCCCTATTATACCTGACTATATGACTTGGCTAGTCGAAGAGAAATACCAAACCTTTGTTTTTATATGCCATGGCAGTGAAAAAATTTACGAGCTTATAAGCTCTGAACAAATAAGGTGTTTTTTTTTTTTTTTTGTTTCTTTTTCTTCTGTTGAATGAGAACAAACAAGAATGAATATGAGTACAAGGTACACACAACAATCATATAAATTCTTTTAAAGAGCAAAAAAAAAAAATAAACTATGGAGGATTACGTGTGTAAGTGTAGTTTGGGTTTTGGTTGTTTTTTGAGATTCTTGTTGGCCCAGTTAATTGAAGTAAATTGTGAACATTGAGCAAGTTGGGCAAGAAAACGCATGCCGAATGGTTGAATTATACTGTGCTCTTTCCAAAATCGTCAGCACACATGACACAGGAAAATATTTTTATATAGTTGTTTCCTTTGTTTAATGATCATGGTTGAATATTTCACGAGGTAAAAATTGTTAATAAAACTTATCACAAGTCATGTGGTATGCCTTGATTGTAAAAAAAATCTGTATATATTGGCTTGCAGTTGTAGAGTGAATTCTTGAGTTTTCTAGTTCAATTGAAAGTTCAAATTTGGTGGTTACTTTTGAGATGTCGCGTTCTTCTTCTGTACTCTAGTAATAATTGAAACGTTGAGAATGAGGAGGGGTTAAGTGAAATTTTCGATTTTTTTTAATTTTTTCCTGAGAATAAATGGACAACTTAAATTTTAGTGTTATTGCCATTCATTTAGTGTCCTTAGTTTTGAAGTTAGCCTTAGATAATTTTTCTAAATCTCTCTCATTTTCATACAAACAACATAAAAAACTTTAAACGACGCACATAGGGGTATTTAGTCAATTTAGGCGGACAAAACACGAAATTTTAAACTGATCCAAACGTGAAAAATCAACATCCTACTAAAAGTAGATATTTTGTTTAGCATTTTCTTATAGTTTTAAAATTGATTATCACTTCAGGTGATTAACAGCAGCGGTCTAGAGTTCAAAGTTTTCAGCCCAAAGATAAAATTAATTTTTTTTTGTAATTTAGCGACTGTGCTTAAGAAAGTACTTTTTTTTTTAAGTGGATGTAGAAAAAAGTTTTTATGGAATATTGATAAGGAGATACGAAACTGTCTACTAGATGTTGTATATTAATGTTGTATTACTTTATAAATAAAAAAGTGATATTTTGAATCTTAATACAAATTAATCGTAAAAAACGTAAATTTCTGTGTTGGTAAGGAGATAAGTTATACAATTTCACATTATTGTGTGCTAAAATTGAATGTTTTCTAAAGGTTAAACTCTTATCTAATTGAATCTGTAAAAAACAAGTGCAACTAAGTGCAACTTCGACACATTTGCCCTTTTTAAAGGTTTTAGGTTTTGAAAAATGGCTACCTTGTATTCAGCATCCATATTTTAAGTTTTTTTAAAGATTCAACTTCTTGAATTACAGAACCTGAATTCTTATGATTTTTCCTAAATTTTAAGACCTTTATCTTGGCGATACCATTAATAGAACTCCATTTATAAGCGTTTTAACAAACCATTGGGATCCATTCTTGACACTTTTTTGTTTGAAAAAAAGTGGTTTAGGAAGAAAAATGTTTTCATTGAAATCAACACTTAAAACACTTTATTCCAGTACTAAATACAAGCTTTTACCTTGTTGATGAAGATAAACCGGAAAAATAATTTTGTCCGGGTAAAATTGGCAAATACCCCTATGTGCGACGATGACTCAAAATTCGAAATATGTCACTTAACTTCTTCTCGTTCTCAACACTTCAATTGTAGACAAAATTTTATCAAGGGGCACGGTAGTGCCCAGCCAAGTTCTCTAGCAACTTTGGCACTACACCCTTATTTACAGGAAACAACTCAGGCCATTTTCGACCCCCCTCTAACTTCCACACCAAAGATGCTACAAATTTCAAACTCCTCACAAAATTTCAGCCTTTTACGATGAGTAGTTTCTGAGATATAGGGCTTCAAAAATCGCAAAAACCGTAACTGACTGACTGACTGACTGACTCACTCACTCACTGACAGATCATCAAAATTATGGAGAACTTCCCGTTTACGTAGAAACTTGAAATTTTACACGGTGATAGGGCTTGTGGTGTATACAAAGGGAAAAATCGAAAATTTGAGATTTTCAATTCAGGGGGCGTGGCATCCGCCCATTTTCGCTGAATTATCATCAAATATTATAGAGCACTTCTGATTATCGTAGAATCTTGAAATTTGGTAGAATGGTAGAGATGGTAGTTTATACAAAGAAAAAAATTTAAAGTTTGAGAATTTCAGCCAGGGGGCTGAATTTTCATCAAACATAGAGATTTTCAATTCTACAGCCATACCTTGCAAAAAGTAGTGAAATCACAACAAAAACATTACTGTTAAAAAAGGAGCCAAGTCCTCCTATGTTTAAATTATGCTGGCACAAAAAGTACTGAGATGTAAAAGTGTACCAAGTTCTAAAGTTTGGGTTCAAATTCGTATCAATAAAATTTTGATTGTTTACTTGGCAATTTTTGAAATAACTTTAAAAATCGGTAATTAAAAGAAAAATTGTCAAGAGAACAATAAAACTTTTATTGATACGAATTTGAACCCAAACTTTAGAACTTGGTACACTTTTACATCTCAGTACTTTTTGTGCCAGCATAATTTAAACATAGGAGAACTTGGCTAATTTTTTAACAGTAATGTTTTTGTTGTGATATTATTTTCAAAAAAAATTATGTTGAATTTTATAATTCGGAAAATATTCTTGGAGGTCTGAGGGTCAATTCCCGTTCTCTGAAAAAAAAAAAAAAATCACAGCTTCACAATTATTAATTTGATTCATGATTTGTAAAAAAACGCTGTTTCCTTGCTTTCTAACTTTCTCGTAAATACACACATCGATTTCTATGAACATTGAACATTTTTAAAAAAAAGCGTTTAAGTTGCCGTAATATCAAAATTTTCGAAAAAAAAACTTTGGGCGAAAAATTTTTTTTTAAAAGAAGTTAGTTATCTTAAAAAAGCATTTGGTTTCAATTGTTTGAAAATTTGTTTATAACAAAAATACTTTAATAAAATGACTTTAACTGTTTTTAAAATGCTTTTTCTAAAAATTCTCTGTTTCTTCATTTGGAGGTGAAATCCGTTTAAATAGATGGTTTTACAAATATCTAAACAGTACAAAAAGAGAAAAAAGAGAACTAGCTCTTAAAGTTCAAAGTGAAATGAAAAAAATCAACATCCTTAGTGAATTTGAGCTCACAACACAATGCAATTTATTGCTCAATTCCCGTTCTCTGATGCATTGAAAACGGGAAATTATTTTTTTTGAAATTTTGGTTCAAAAAAAAGTTTTAAAACCCAAAATGTTCATTTCATTTATTTAAGTGTCTGTACTTCGTACATTTATGTACATATGTTGTACTGTGTAAATAGTAATAGTAATTGTAGGATGTTTTTGTAAAAAATTTCGTTGAAATTAAATCAGTCCTTCAGGAAAAATTTAGAAATTACCAATAATACCTAGTACTTTTAGAAAAAAAAAACTTTTTTTCTTAAAAGATTTATACATTGGCAAGTAATTGTTGATTTCCATCCACAACTTTGTCTGTAAATTATATAACTTTTCACTGTAGATGTTGCTACCAGCTGTTAATACTTGTTTAAGTTGAGTTTCTGAATAACTCAAATAAATAAAGGTCACTGCTTTTGTTATTCAAAATCTTATTTAATTTGTATCTAAGTTTGCCTTAACAAAAAGGAGTTAACCAAACGCACAGAGGTCAACCTTTTAAGAGTAGGTACTTCTCAGAATATTTTTCCTTCTTCTTTTCAACAACAAATATTGGTTTTTGTGGTAGAAATAAAATAGAAATAGAAAATTTAAGTATCTCAAAGTCCTTTTTAGCAATAACGAAAAACTATATACCAACAGTTCTAGTTAACTTTAATTAGTTTAATTAAAAATTCCACCTTATCGATTTCTGTCTGTGTAATGTCTGTATTGTATACCTAACCTAACTTATATATCTGTTGCCATTTATTGTTATATTCGATATACCTACTATATTGTTCTGAAACTGTCTCATTTTCTAACAAGCCATTTTACCCTTTTGTTATCATTTCAGATGTCATCGCATAACAAACCTTTGTGGTTGCTGAACGAAAGTCCTCATCGTCCACATCGTCAGCTGGCATGGGTTAGCTTTAATTAAACTGATTGCAGTTACCCCCACAAATATACCGAACCTCCCCCTATACTCTAACTACTAGTATATACTATATACAACAATAACAAACCGGCCTCCAGAACGGAATTCTCGTGCACTCAATATCGATTCGGAGACGCCACAATCGCGCCACCACCCGCATTCAACCATACGTGATTCCAAGAAGACATGACGAAGTGTTGGCTGAACAATAGTTGCTGCAGGGGCAATCATCCACGTCGAATAAAGCAAGTTATCGTAGCTAAAGCAGAAAGCGTCAATAGTCAGCGTTTTTACACTTTTTTTCAAATAATCACCGATATAAAAGAATCTTCAGTAAGGAGCTGAATAATAGGGATGATTGATTCGATGTAGCGGTAAGTTTTGTCCATTGAAAGGCGTTTTATAGTAAGACTTATTATTTTTTTTTTTTTTTTTGATTACAGTAGCGGCCCTATGGTCGGCGAACGCGATAGAGACCGTGAAGCGGTGCGCTGGGAACTGGGCGAGTCTACACCGCCCCAATTTAATAATGGAGGATCACAAATGGTCGGCACATTGTGTGGTGGACAGGCTGCTGGCCAACAGCAACAACAATTACAGCATCAGCAACAGCAGCAACAACAACAGCAACAGAAGCACCATCAACAACAACAACAACAACAACAACAGCAACAACATCAATACTACCAGCAGCAGCAACAAACGACGAATTGGGTGGAAAACGAAACGATCGGAAGCGGTGGAAGCGATAATCAGCCATACTACGATACGAGCGGCAATGTGGACTGGGCCCGGGCCATGGGCACTGGCGGCGCTGGTTCATACGGATGTGGGACCAGTGTCGGCGGCATTACAGCTGGTGGCAGCAGTAGCAATTTGGGTCGCTACGATCCGGCTATTGGCTACATCGAGGCTGGCAGCACCAGTCTCGGTGGCGATACGAACAATCTGTCATACGGTACATCGGTGGCGAACACTAACACCAATACCGGTGGCGGTGGAGCGGGCACCACCAGCGGCAGCGGCGGTGGCGGCGGATCCACTGGCAAAGAGGTACGCTACGCTCCATTCCCCATTACATCGCCGACCAATTCGAACCCCACAACTTCCCAGCCACCGGCACTCCTGCAACGGACACATTCCAGATCCATGTCCTCCATACCACCACCAGAGCCATTTATGATAGCACAGTCCAAACAGATGAACACGCGCGTTTCGATCAACGTGGGCGGCGTCAAGCACGAAGTTCTCTGGCGGACGCTCGAGCGTCTGCCGCACACAAGACTTGGCCGCCTGCGCGAATGCACCACACACGAATCCATAACGGAATTATGCGATGATTATTCCTTAGTTGACAACGAATATTTCTTCGATAGACATCCGAAAAGTTTTAGTTCGATTTTAAATTTCTACCGCACCGGCAAGCTGCATATAGTTGATGAGATGTGCGTGCTAGCCTTCAGCGATGATCTCGAGTATTGGGGCGTCGATGAGCTCTATCTGGAATCTTGCTGCCAGCATAAATACCACCAGCGCAAGGAGAATGTACATGAGGAAATGCGCAAGGAGGCTGAGAGTTTGAGGCAGCGTGATGAGGAAGAGTTCGGCGAAGGTAAATGCGCTGAATATCAGAAGTATCTGTGGGAATTGCTGGAAAAGCCAAACACTAGTTTTGCGGCCAGGGTGAGTTTGTTAGATTCTGTTTAAGTTTTTGTTAATTTTTTTTATTTATCATTTCCTTTTTTTTTTTGTTTGACAAAAGATTTTTGTTTAACAAAAAAGATATAAACATATCATTTGTATTCATGGAATAAGAAGTTTATATTTTAACGCGTATCATTTTGAGTTCAAAAAATGTTTTTAATTTAGATTTTATATTTTTGTTTTAAACACAATTTACTATTTCTTGACACTTTTATAATTTTATACAAAATATATTAAATATCCGGTTGAAAACAAGAACTGAAATGTGAAGAGTATTGATAAAAAATGATTCGTTGAAAGTCGTAACGATTTTTTAAGGGCTTACATTTATAAAGAATCAGTCAATTGATTTTCTTAGCTACAAGTTTTTCATAGTTTTACATGTTTAGGTTAGAAATTTTTTTAAACTTGCAAACATAATATTTTTTAAACATTCTCTCAGACACGGAAATATACTTGTTTATAACTTTTTTCTTTGAAAAATATCCGTATTTTGAATTTAAAAGAAAAAATATGTTTGCAGCATTTCCTATATTTTAAAGCCTTTATCCACAAGACTATATTATTTCATAATATACATATTTTAAAAATCTTTTACCTACAAATTTGTTGTTCAATTCAACTAAACAGCTATGATTTTCATAGAAATGTTCGGTCTTGTTGATTCACATCAATTTATATGCGAAAAAAAAGTTCGTTCTTGTTGATTCTCATCAATTCGTATGACCAAAGATATTATTTTTAAATAAATATAAAAATAAATCATTACTTCACGTTGAATTAAGATGGCAATTCTAACATTGTAGGTCCAAAACGTTACTTAAGAAGCATATTTTATCAATACTCTTCACATTCAAAACTCAAACATTTCATTTAAATACAATTAATCTCCGGTTCCGTAACAAAATTTGGCGCACTTTGATATCTTGGCACATTGAAAGTAAATATTTTCAAAAAAAATCGGTACGAATAACTGAAACGCAGAACTTTCTTAACAAGAAAAACTATTGATATTAATTTTCAAAAAAAAAAAATCAATTTTATTTCCTAAAGCAATGTTCTTATTTTGCAGTTTCAAAATATAAGTAAAAAAACATGCCTTAATCTACAATTTATATGCGATAAATCAATGTATAATCGTCGCCTTAAAATATATATAAATAAATATTGCTTTAAACTGTTAATAAGCGCTTAAAAATATTCCTCAAAAAAAAATTACTATCCAAGTATTTTCTTACAATTTGCTGTTGGTGTTCTTCTTAAATTCCTCTATAAAGTATTATAATAATCAAGCTTAAAAAATGATAAAAAAAAGGCTTTTTTAATTTTTTCCTATAACAAGTTCAAATTTTTTCCTATATTTTTACAACAAATTTGTTGTAATTTTATAAAATTTTGATGTTGTAAATACTAATAATAATATTGTGTTTCGTTTGTAACAGTGTTTATAAAATAAAAATACTATTTGAATATATTACTAATACATTATAATCTTTTCGCCTTTTTATATATAAATATATATTTATAATTGCGCTCGGTGTAAGGTAAATAAATGGGGGATTTCAGCACACAAAATAAATACAACACCTTAAAATGCACCAAAATTATATTGTACAGTTTTTTAAATTTTTAGTTTGTTTTTAAGTTTGAAAAAAATTCTTTCTGTTTTTAAAATATTTTGTTGTAAAGAAAAAATAATGGCATTGTTTTAAATAACTTTATAAAGTGGATAATATGCTTTCATATAAATAGTTGGCCGTAAAAATTGTGTTTTTTTTTTTACATAGTTTGAGCTAATATAACAATTCGTAATAATTTACAAAGAAGATTCCTTCATGATCGATTCCGAAATCAATAAGAAGAAAAATTTCTTTACAAAAGGAGTCTTTTTATTAACAAGGTTTTTTCTGGCCTTTTTGTAATAATCGGGAGGATCAATATGTCATGATGATTTTTTATAGGTATTGATTGAAAAGATAATAAAAATGATTTCTTTCGTTTACAACGTCCTTTATCGTCTCATGATTTCAGTCATATAGATAGGTACTCTTTTCCTGAAAACCCTTTTAGTTAAAGTGCAAGTTTATCTTGTTTTTGATACGAATAAAGCATGCAAAATCACACTTTTGTACTTTTTCGACTTAACGTCGACGTAATTTTTGGAAGTATGCAACTTTTCTTAACAAAGTGTAACGGCATTTATATAAACCCTAATATTTTAAGTTTTTTTTTAACATAAAACTTGCAAATTAGTTTAAGTGTCCATTACGTAAAATAATTACTCTAATTATAGTAAATAGTGTAATTTATTGCAAATTTTGGGAATGCTTCTCAATCCAATACATTCAATACATTGATATGAAATGTGCCTTAAAAATACTGAATTATAGCTTCCCAGATGTTTTGCAATATGAAATTTTGTTTGACAGATGCAACACTCTGAAATTAAAACTGACTTAAGAAACAGTTTTTAGAACTTATATAAAATAAACGAAGCCTCCAAAACAATGCCCAGATTTTTTTCAAATCGAATTGAAGTTTTGTAAAATCGTTTTTAACAAATTCTTAAAATTTTCATTTTGTTTTCTATTTTATAGTTTTATTTCTTATTCCATTTAAAAATACATTTATGTACATTCCCTTAGATAATAAGCTTTTAATTTGTAGTGCCTTTTTGTTGAGTTTTATTAATATTAATTAAAAAAAAAATTAAAAAACTTTATAGTAAATAATTTAATTTTAATTTTGTTTTTCTAATTTTACTAATTAAAAAATCTTTTATACTGAATCAAAATTTAGTTCTAAAAAAAAAAAACAAACAAACTTTAACTGAAAATTAATATTTTTTAAAAATTTGTTTCTAGCTTAATTAATTAATTAATAATCCATATATATGCATTTTTTTAGATAAATAGTATCTACTAAAAAACAAAATAATATACCAAACAGAAAAGTATACTTTATATACCAAAAATATAAACACAAAAAGTATATTTCCAAAAAAATATACATATATGGGAATGGGCAATAAGCGATATGACCAGGCGGCAGGTGTGCTGTAGAATTCCTCGATAAAAATAATATAAATGCAACGAACTCTGGGGAGAAGTGGCCAGATTCGTGTTGTAATACATTTCCATTTCAAACAAATAAAACAAGAACTAGCAAAACGCAATTAACAAAACAAAAATTCATAAAAAAAAACTTATGTCTTTTAGCAATAGGAGCTTCTTTCGCCAAAACAAAAAAAGCAATAGCCTTCAAAATGAAAGTTTAGTTTAGCTGCAGGGCAAATTTTTTTTTTACAACTCAAAAGTATATAACTAACTCTGTTAGCTTCTTCTATATTTCTCTGCGCATATATATATTTTTTTTTTATATATCTTATATCTATATAGCACCCAAAGCTTTTATTTTTATTTTATACCACCGCCGAAATGGAAATAATTACAACATATTTGGGTACATCTCCTAATTGTTTTTCACATAGTTAAAAGCTTTTAAATATAAATTTTGATAAATCATATAAATATTTGAGAAAAATATAAGAAATCCTTCCTTCTTACTCGTATAAAATATATTTTAGAAAAGTTCATACATTTTTTTTTTTTTTTTGGTTTAGAATGTGAAACAATGTCGGAGTTCTGTCAATTGTAATCATTTCATACATTTTGCTAGTCTTGAAGTGAAAGAAAATAAAGCATTATAAAATAAAAAATATATACCCCGCCTATAACGCATCCTTTTTTGACTAAGATAAATATGAGAACCAAAGTAATTTATTTTTATATTCCATTTTCACAGTAAATACTTAGTATATCATTTTTTTCATTTATTTATATATATTTTCCAAAATAATTCTGTGAATGTTATTTTTTGGTTTTAAATTAATAATTCTCTTTCCTTGTTTCAATTTCAAATTCAACTAATTAATAAAAATTATTTTTTTTTTTAGTTTTATTCATGTAAAACTCTCAAATGTGTTGTTGAGTTAGTTTTAGTTTTTTTTTTTAATTTTTTTTTATTTTGTTTTAAGAAAATTCTTTTTTGAATAATTTTTCTTAAAAAAATTGATTTTTTTCTCTCTTTTTTTTTTGTAATGTGTACAGAATCAGCATTAAGTGTGCTGAATTCTCTAGAATGCAAAAAAAAAAATTATATGAGATGTTTATCCTGCCCGTTGATATCCCCCTTTTAAAGTATAATAATATTAATTAATGTAATGTATCTGTATCCCTCTTTGGAAAATGTTTGTGCAGAATGTGTATATAAATGGATTGATGGTACTATAAAACAGTCAAACCCTGTCTCACTATATCTTTTTTTTCCTATAAATTATATAATTAAATATAATATATGTATGTGTATTGTAATATGCACAATGCTTGATGACTTTGTTTTTAGCTTTTTTCAATTTTTTGTTAATTTTTTTGTATTGTTTTGTGACATTATAATGTAGTCTAGTTTTGGGCTGAAAATAAATAAAATGATTTTCTATTATTTTTTCGAGGTGTAGGTACCTCTTTGTACCTTTTTTTTTTGGATTGGATTGGATGAAAAAATTTGCACGAATATGAATTTAGTGAAATTACAGTAACAACAACCTTGAACCTTGAATTTTTATGACTTGATTTTTTTCCTGTTTCTTATAAATAAAATGAATGAATTTATAGGTTTAGAGATTTTTTTTATAGATTTTTTTTTAGATTTTTTAATAAAAATTAAAAAATAAATATATTATTTAACTTAATGAGCATGTTAAATCATAGGAAGGGGTATTAAAAACAATTTACATCATACAAATAAATAATAACAAAAATCTCAATACAGAATCGAAACAATTATGCTTTACGAAAAAATTTCCACTCAAATTGGAATATACATATTTTAATTTAAAATTAAAATTAAAAAAATAATTCATTTTATGAATTTATTTTTTTTTAAACAGAAGTTTGTGGTCTGTCCTTAAATTTTGTATTTGCCCTAGGTGGGTCTCTGTATTTAAATAACATCTAAAATACTTAAAAAAAAAAAAAAACCTGTCTTTTTTAACATCTAAAAACTTTTACTTTTAGATACTATGACATTCTAACAAAAATTTACTCTAATATAAATCCCAATATACGCACGTTTGTCGCAACTATTATATGAATTTTGTGTTGAAAGTAAAACGAAATTTTCTTACTTTTCAAACAAAATTAAAAGATAACAAAAACAGGGTGACCCAAAATGAATGAATTTTTATTTTCAAATAAATATATAAATCAAGTTTTTCTAGCGAATTTTAACCCTTATTTGCATGAACAATTATTATTCCCCATTCCCAAGAACAGGATTATCGATATAATGTATATAGAAGAGTTAAATACCTATGCACCTAAACCTCCTAGGACCCTACGCACCACAATCAATTTATTCAAATTCCATCACTTTTAAAGAATTATTTATTTTTGCATGAAAAAAATTAAAAATTAGATAATGAATTACAGGCCCGTTCTTTGATAAGTTCGGTTAAAAAAAAATCCGTGTAGCTCGTGGTCGTAGTTGAATCTTCTCCTCTATTCTCCGATTTTGGACGCTGGATGAATATAACTCGAAGAATTTACTTGTTCTTCTTATCAATTCTCTTTTACGAGTATTTACTATTTTTTATGCATATACGCACGGGCCATAATCAGCAAACACACTACTGACAGCTTGATTTCATCTTACGATTATGTAAAGTCATCTGCATAAGCCAGAAGTTGAACGGACTTTTAAAAAATTCTGCGACTGCCTGACTTCTAAGTTGCTACCAAATGATTTGAGTACCAAAAATCTCATACCAAAAAAATTGTTTGCCATTTTTGAAAGTGGCTCTTTTTGGCTCCAAAATTTTTAAAATTGGCTCCTTGCCTCTAAAATATTCTGGCAACACTGCCCTAAACAGAAATTTTGCAAATTTGAAGTTTTTTGGCGTCAAGCTTTTATGCTAAGCCCGGTCTTTTTTGTAGTAGCATGGATATATCCGTATCCGAAGTTCAGTCCGTTGATGGAGGTATAAAACTCTTTACAAGCTATTATTTCCGACTATCAAAACACCCTCTTTTTCGATCTTGGCGTTCAAATCACCAAGAATAATATTGACGTCATACTTGAAGCTTGCATAAATGGTTCAAGAAATGAATCCGGCCTTTTGGACGCTTTGCTTAAACGTTATAGAAGTTCGTCGGATGACAAACGCACGCCTGGATAGTTTCAGTTTTTAAAGAAGAAACGAACTTAGAGTGTATGTACACACGTACATTATTTACATTTTACAATGAACATTGTACATGTGTAAATACACTCTTTTTTTTTTTTGATGTTTCAACTCCGTAGGTTCTCTATACTGATATTCTGATTATGATTAAACTTTCGTTGTTGTGGATAAGAAGGTTCCTCAGGAGTTAGAACGGTGTAACAATAGGTGGCGCTTAATAAAAATAGATGAAAATATTTATTTTAATTAAGCGTTCAAAGAAAAAAAATTGATCACTTAAAAAAGTGACACTCTGGTCGGGTTGTTCATCTTTTTTTGTTTCCTATGGAAATAATATACAAGGTAATTTACATAAGATTTAAATCAAATATAAATGCGAATAAGGCTGGGTCGAAACAAGAAAAAAATCGGTCGAGGTGTTTCTTATAGACAAATATAGTTATTGATATTTTAAACTTTCTATCTTGTTTCTACCTGGCCAACACGTTGCATCTTATGTAAATCTCCCTGTTTATTTTATCTGATTATGATGAAATTTTGACAAATCTAAACACAAAATTTAAAAAAAATTTTAATAAGCACCGTTTCAGAATAATTTATGTAAATAGTAGAACCCTCTTTACGGTGTATAAAATTACATTGATTCAGCATTTGTAAATACAAGACCATTTTATATAATTGCCACCTAAGCAGGACAACGTCCGCCATCTCAGCTAGTTTTAGAAACAAAAGGTTTAAGAAGACATCCATTTATTAGAAATATATAAAATTCTGACACATTTTTCTTTTCATCTTTAAAAAAAAAGTGCATATCACCCTGTTTAAGAGATTTATGTATTAATTTCCTAGTGCTTGTGGTGCTAAGTACTTATAGATTGGCAATACTACTGCTTAAACTATTCCATATTTCTTGTCTTTTGATACTGATGATTACAAGTTCAAGTCTTTCGGATGTGAAATTCCAACGAAAAAAAAATAAGTTTAATTAATTCAGCAAAGTCGCTTTTAAACGTTGCGAAATACTAAAAATTACTCCGCAGATGCCAGATATTTGTCTCCCTTCGGATTAAGCTACAATTAATAAGGTGAGAAAAGGTCCAAAGCTTTAATTTATTTCTCACATCTAGACAGGTGCTTGAGCTTCTTGGACAACGTTTTGAAACGTAGTTGGCATCAATATTATGTCGTAATGGTCAAACTGGCATTAGCGTACATACCCTTGGGGCCTCAGCTGCCCCTAACGAATGTCAGGACCGCACGATAATTAATTAAATAATAAACATGTTTGACAAAGAAAATAAAACTCAGCAACAAAATCTCAAAAAAACTCTTCTCTTCTATTTATGAATAAAGCTTAAAGAGACCTTTCTTTTGATACATCACTCGATAAATTTGGAGGAAATTTTGTTTAAATATTTTTTTTTTTTTTTCATAAATGCATAGGTCTGTTTTCGAAACAAATTTTTGTCCGCAGTTATCTGCCTCCGAATGTAAGAAAAAATAAATGATTTGATGCAAATAACTGTGACCAACCAGACATCCAAGAAACTTTTGCTTTTCAGTTATGAATACAGCTCAAAGAAACATTTCTTTTCATGTCTCACTCGTTGGATTTCGATGAAATTTTTCAAGACGTATTTTTTTTTTAGCAAGGAGTAGGTACCCCTTGATTTTTTTTTTTTCGAAAATCTGAAAATAATAATTTTTAATTTTTCTACCAAATACATAGGCCTGTTCACTGTGAACCCATGCCTGTAAACCAAAATTTGTTTCAAGACTTTGGTCCGCAGATATCTGCCTCCGAATAAAAAAAAAAATGTTTGGATTCAAATAACTCAGCAACTAGACATCCAAGAAACTTTTGGTTGTCAATTATGAATAGAGCTTAAAGAAACCTTTGTTTTGATGTCTTACTCGATGGATTTCGATGAAATTTTTCATAACGTATTTTTTTCGGCAAGGGGTGTACCCCTTGAATTTTTTTTCGAAAATCTGAAAAAATATTTTTACAAACAACTCAGCAACTAGACACCCAAGAAACTTTTGGTTTTTAGTTATGAATATAGCTTAAAGAGACCTTCGTTTTGATATTTCACATAATTAAGAGAAATAAATTTGCTGTGCCATAACACCTCAAATTTTGGGGCCTCAAATTTTACTTCAAATATTGCCTCAAATTTTAATAAACAAAAAAAAAAAAAACAGGCAACTATATGTGCTTTACCATTTTTTTAATCATATATCACAAATAAGAGACGGAGAAAAGGTACCAGAATTTTAATCCTGTTTGACAATAAAATTATTAGCTGTACCCTTCTTGTTATAACCTTTAAAATGTTTTCATTCGATTTGGGTCATTCTGTAAAAGAAATCCTGAAGTAAAATTGACATTACATTAAAACAAATAACTATACAAAACACCGGTTCACATCATCACCCTTACTTATTATAAAAAAAAAGAATACATAAACTCAGAATTATTTATTCATTTTAAAAATGAGTATTTTTTCACCCCCAAGAAACAAATATAATAAGAAAACTCCACGTTTCGCAATATGAATCTAACTCGTAACTCTTAAGCTTGCGTTTATTTTATAAAATCACTTTATACCATTTTATTGTAATTAAATACATTTTTTGAAAACCCACACACCCTGTAAGGAGTATGCTATCCAAATTTTTAAAACTTAAAAAAAAATTGTTTGTGATGTAAATTGTTGACAATTCTCAAAAAAAAAAGCTAGTTTTGTTATGAAACCCTATTTATTATTATTATTATTTATCCTTGCACAAAAAAATAGAAGGTAGAATGCACAATTTTTTCTTATAAGAATGATTCCTTATTATAATTTAATGGTTATGTTTAATTTTGTTAATTCCCTGAATCTCGCTTAACCAGCTTAAGCTTTTGATTTGATAAAAAATATAAAAAATTATATTGTTATATTTCAATTTTGTTTAAATTTTTTTTTTATTTTATTCTTCTTTACCAACACTTTAATACAACAAATACACACATATTTTTTTTATGAAAAAAAAATTAAGTTCTTATTTCTGTTAATTTTTTGGTATTTTTTTCTTTCATAAACATAATTTTTCTATGTATAAGTCTCCTTTAGAATGCCATTCATTTTTGACATAATAATTAATAAATATATAATTTTTTTTGTTATTAAAATATATAGTAAATAAATCATTAAGTGAATGGTAATACCACACCTATACAAGTAATTTCATTTACAAAAAAAAAGAAAATTTTATTTTAAGAGTAAATATTTTTAAGATAAACATTTTTTATAACATTTTAAGTTCTTAAGTTTATGTAAAAGTATACGTTGAAAATATAATAAAAACACAGTGACTGCGTACAGTGGTCTCCATGGTAGATTTGGACAAAATGGAGAACTATTAAATAAAAATAAATAACATCTGAAGATTATAATATTTAATACGTTTCTCCAATATGCGACAGATTTTTTTTATATATAATTAATTATTCATTTTGTTTAAAAGAACACTAAAATTATAGTTGAAGTTTTGATTTTGAAATACCATACATAACATAAATAGTGAAAAATAAATGCAAAATAGTTTTTCGTTTAGCGCTAAATGTCAAACTTAAATGGCATTTCTTTAAAATTTTTATTTAAGTTTAATTTTTTTTTTTAGTTATAATTTAGTTACAAAAAAATGTTTTGAGTTCTTTAAACATAATAAAACTGTGTTATTGTTTAGTTAAATTTAACAAACTTTGCTATAGGTGGAAGTTGTGATCGAATTTATATTGTAGAAAAAGGAAAACAAAACGTAACATTACTAAAATGAAATAATGCCTTCGAACGCAGAATTACAATATAATTTTTAAAGCGATGTTATATTTTGTTGCTTGGATAGATTTGAATTCGAAAATAGGTCCTTCCGAAAATAAAAGAAAAAGAAATTATTTGGATGACGAATAACTCAGCAACCAGACTTCAACGAAACTTTTGGGTTTCAATTTATTGATAGAGCTTAAAGAAACCTTTCTTTTGTCTTTGATGTCTCACCCTAATAATTTGGAGGTTTTTTTATTGCATTTTTCGGAAGTGGTATACCTTTTTTGAATATCTAAGAAAATAGATTTGCAATATTTTTCTACGTAAATGAATGAACCTAATTTGTAATTTCGCGTTAAAAAAGTTAACTCAACTCTCAAGGCAAATTAACATTGCTAAATCCTCTGATCGATTTTGATGGCAACTATTAGTCAGATTTCCAGCAACTTAAATGGAAAATAACAAATATACTTTAATGCAAATAGCTGGAAAATTGTATATGGCCCCAATTTGATTACATTAATAAGAAAATAAATTTCTGACTTTTTCGAAATTTGTCTATAAAATTTGATAATAAATATTCTTAAATAAAATTTTGATCAACTTCTCTGGCAGAAGATTGCAAAAATTTGAAACAGATATTGTTCGAAGCCATTTATCGCATATAGTATAATTTCTTTTGGCTGGCAACATCCACTTTTTTTCATTAAAAATTCCAAAGACTGTTTCACCTTGTGCTGAGTGTCTATTATATTGACGAAAACTTTACAAAACGCTCTATTACTAAACACTCTTTCGTGGGTTAAGTTTGGTTTAAAGAGATTATAAAAGCACAGCGATTCTCATGCCGCACTGTGGGCTAGAACGCTATTTTAGCTGGAATTAATTATAGAAATTCTCAAAATAGTCTAAAATTGCAATTAAAGGCATTAAAATGATGTCGAATGATATAATAATGATAATATTATGGCACAACAGACACTAATGATAAGAAAAACAACAAAAATAGGCGAATTATTATATAAAATGAGGTTTTCAAATTTAAAACACATATTATTGGTCTAAAAAACAAAAAAATGGGGTCTTTAAAGTTTGAACGCATCAAATTCGAAAATTATATCATTGAAGCGAACAAAAGTTGTTTTTACTTAATATGGAATGTAAAATGTTAATGCAAATAAAAAAACCGTTATATGAAAACATTCAACTCGTTTTGTTTTAATCGTAAGTGGTTTTTCTGAATATTTTGCTCCCTATACTTTCGGAGTTACAGCGAAAAAAGTTTGCTCTTGTAAGACATAGTTTTATATAAAACATAAAGCCATATAGGCTAGCTACTTTTTAAAATTATTTCTAGAGTGTGCCTACGCGTGCCTTTTTTTTAAAGCTTAGGAACATTCGTTTTATATAAAATCGGTGCTAGTAACATACTTTACTTTAAAATTTATATACAAAAGTTCAATATAATAACAATTGACTAGCAAATACTATATTTGAACACATCACTCGTTGATAAACTTACAAAATTTTCACAATCAATCCGTTAAAACAAACTCAGTAAACGAATATCTGGATAGAGGAAAAAGAGGCCTTTTTTGTTTTTTTTTCGAAAACTTGCTTTTCGATTGTGTTTTTTATGTAGCCAATGAATGTTTTGACCTCAACTTTAAATGAGAAATTATAGCTAGTTCATTTATCTATCGAATGAGACCAAAATTATTAATTTTGGAAGAAGTTGACATTTTTAATTAATTCCAGCTAAAATAGCTTTCTAGCCCACAGTGTGCCGTAATGAATATCGTTTTCAAACGTATTGAATTTCATGCAGCTGAAAACGATAGGCTATAGGCATTAAAACACCATTAAAAGTGATTTAAATTAAGTAGACCCGAAAGTTCTCAAGAAATAACCACTAGTAAAAACATCCTTCATTCTTCTTTTCAAAATTTGATAACTTGTATCCCCTTTTTTGAAATCTGAACCCTAACTTGCTGTATCGGATCCAGTTTTTTGGGAAACAAGAATGGAACCCTTTTGATACAAAATATGTATATTTGAAAAGTCTAGTTTCTTCATTTTTTATTTTGAAGCTTGACTAGGTCCAAAATTCAAATAAAAAAAACAGAGAATTTCTAGGGAAATCATAAGATCAAGAGTCTAATTTCTAAAAATAAAATGGTAATACTGAAAATGAACGTAAGCTTTCAAAAAACGATTTTTTCAAGACTGAGTTCTATGAATCTGATCTGAAGAAAGTATATTAATTATTTCAGAACAATATCAGAGAACCAGTTATAAAACTTCAGGATATAAGACCAATATTCAGAGTTATCAGTTAAAATTATAACAAAGTAAGGTGGAAAGTTACAAAAAATTCTTAAGTTCCTGATGAATTTCAATTTACGAAATTTCATTTCTTCTAAGAAAGTAAGCTGAATTTTAAAAAACTTTTTGTTGAGTTCTCCCTAAATTAAAAAAAGCAATTTCAATTGTGAAGTTCAGAGTCGTCACTCAAGTAAAATTTTAAATCAAAGACACCCTTAAGTTTTCTTAACGTAACGAGTATCTTATAAGTGGGCCAAATGCAAGAGCAAATGTTCACTTTAGTCAAATTTTTACTTGAGTGACGACTTTGAATTCCGCCCTTAGTCACTATAAAATTACTCTATTAGAAAATTGGAATAAACAAGACATGAATTATTTTGGGTCACCAGTCACCAAATGTTTGGGAGCAACTTAAATGCAACTAAATTTCATTGAAATAATATTCTCCATATCTTTTCTTTTATGAAAAATAAAAACTAAAATTTTACCCCTATAGCAAGGTTTACAATTTATATATGTGTATTTATTTATGTTTATGTACATTTTATTATCATTTATCTACAACACATTACAAAAACAAAATAAACATGATTATTATTTCCAACTCAATAATTTGAAATCTGTGTATTTTTATTATTACTTTATTTTGTATTTTTTTTTTTTTATCTTCTTAATTTTAATCTACCATTCTAATTGTAGTATTAAAACTGTAGTGTACAGTTATATGAAAAATGAATCCCAAAATTTTTCAATGTTTTCATTTTCTTTTTCCAATTTAAATGTAAGAACTGTAAAACTGTTTTAAGTAGAACTGTTTTTTGAAACAAAAAAAAAATATAATAATGTTCTTTTCCATATTCATATCTATATATTATATTTTGTTTCCTTTTCATAAAACCAATTAAAAAAAAAAAAAACACAAAAAATCTCACTATTTAAAAAAAGTAGGAATTTATTGAACAAATAAAATCGTATAGTCGACTGCAGTCCCGAATAGATGTAACTTTTTTTTAATCATTCATTAAAAAAAAAATAAAAATTGAATAAATCAATTAGAAGATAGATAAACACAAAAAAAATAGTAAAAAAAAAACTTCATTAAAATCCTCTGAGAGTGCCATTTCGTATTTATATTCAAATTTCATTGCATTCAGCTTAAATACTTAAAAAAAAAAATAAAACAAAATTAGAAAAATGCTGAATGCAAACATATTTCCTTTATAGTCTCTACTCATCATAGTTGTGCATTTTTTATTGTCCCTGGTCCGAAAAAAATAGATTTTTGTTTTGATTTTATTGTTCCTATATTTTGCCATTATTTTAGTTTTGTCACTACTTGTACAGAAATTATATCGTATTTGTCCTGTATTTGTCCTAGTTTTAATTTTATTTTTGTTTTTTTTTATAATTTTTTGATTTTTTTTTTTTTTTTTGTTAATTTAAGAGTTCTACGAGTTCTTTGGAAAGCAAAACTAGTCCTTCGAAACGTGTAGATAGTTTTCACTTTTTGATGCTTAATTTTTTTTTTTTTGTCAAAACATCTTTAAACTATTTCTTTTCTATAATTAATATAATTTTTTTTTCTTTATTCCTAGCCTAAGGCAATCATTTCTTCTCTAATCATCATAATGCATCAATAATTTCTTTTTAGTTCTCTCTAAACAAAAAGGCGTCAAAATTATTTCCTCATAAATTAAGTTAATTTTTTGTTGAATAAGGACTTAGCAAAGAAAAATGATTCAAACAAAATTATATAAAAAATAATATTCTTCACATAGATATACCAGCCTTTTATGAAACAGTGAAAAAAAAAAACTCTAGATTTGACTTTAGATTTTTTGCAAACATCTTGGCCAACATTCGCCTGCTATTTATCTGCTTCCAAACGAGAACGATTGTTATCTCACTTTTTTTAGCATAGCTAGAAGAAAGTATACACATGCTTCCAAAAACAAATTCAATTTGAAAAAAAAAAAAATTAAACATTTTTTTTTGTTAGAAAAAAAGAAAAAAAAAAGCAAACTTTATTATTTTCAATTCCTTAAATATTTTTGTATAAATTATTATATAAAATAAGTTTATTTAAGTTTTTTTTTAAATCACCAAATTGAAAAAAAAAAACGGAAATTAGAAGAAGTAAAAAAAAAACGAAAAAAAAAACACAAAAAACAAACAACCAAATTACCATTGCAGGTAATCGCGGTGATATCAATCCTGTTTATAGTCCTGTCTACCATAGCCCTGACGTTGAACACCTTACCACAACTACAAACTGATCATAATGGTACACCTCAGGATAATCCGCAATTGGCTATGGTTGAGGCCGTCTGTATATCGTGGTTTACATTAGAGTACGTACTTAGATTTAGTGCATCGCCGGATAAGTGGAAGTTTTTCAAAGGCGGCCTTAACATAATAGACCTATTGGCAATACTCCCATATTTTGTGTCCCTATTTCTATTGGAAACAAATAAAAATGCAACGGACCAGTTCCAGGATGTGCGCCGGGTGGTGCAAGTATTTCGCATCATGCGCATCCTGCGAATCCTTAAGCTGGCCCGTCATTCTACGGGCCTGCAGTCATTAGGCTTTACGCTACGTAACTCATATAAGGAACTCGGTCTACTAATGCTGTTCTTGGCAATGGGCGTTCTCATATTTTCTTCGCTAGCATATTTTGCTGAAAAGGATGAGCCACAAACAAAATTCGTTTCGATTCCGGAAACATTTTGGTGGGCGGGTATTACAATGACAACTGTTGGCTACGGGGACATCTATCCCACTACTGCACTGGGAAAGGTTATTGGTACTGTGTGTTGCATATGCGGTGTTCTGGTAATCGCTTTGCCTATTCCCATCATCGTTAACAATTTTGCCGAATTTTATAAAAATCAGATGCGCAGAGAGAAGGCCCTCAAGCGGCGTGAGGCTCTTGATCGGGCGAAACGTGAAGGCAGCATTGTATCGTTTCATCATATCAATTTGAAAGATGCCTTTGCCAAGAGTATGGATCTCATCGATGTAATAGTTGACACAGGTATGTTAATTAATTAACTGTTAAAATCTAATTTATATATATATATATATATTATATACATAAATATATATTAAAACATAATATATATTTATTTTATATGTAAAATGTATATTTTTTTTATTTGTTTCTTTCAAATAATGAGAAATAATAAATTTTTGTTTCTGTACCTATATTTATTGTTGTATATCCCTTTTTTTGCGAAATCCTTTTTTTTATAATGAAATTTTGTTATCCGAAAAAAGAGAAAAATTATTATTAATTGCATGGGGCTTTCTATGCTTGCTAGTAGTGTGGCTTTTTTTAAAACTTTTAGTTTTTATTTATTTCTTTTTGAAAATCACTTGAATTTGAATAAGCATGAAGAAAATGAAAATGAAAAAATAAAATGCTACAAGGACATCATTTAAAATTTTATAATTCAACTAAATTAGAAACTAAGAAATGAAAGAATATATTTTTCTTATTATTATGAAGTAGTAACAATAGAAAATTCATTTGAGAATAAAATTTAGATATTTTTTTTTTAATTAATTTTATACATATTTATATTAGAAAAAAAAAAAAACTCATAAATTCTTAGAAGAAATATAAAATTTTATTAAATCGCTGACATAGTTGGCATTATAGCTTGCTTTATCACAACAACACACATCAAAAATATATACTCTAAACACCAATTTTTATTTAAAATGCAAAACTTTTTCCTATAGATAATAATAAAATAAAATATTTTAAACAATTTTTAAGGACACTATGGAGAATAATCTAAGAAGTATAATACTAGGGCTTTAACTTAAATTTATAAGTACAGGAACTATTAACTCAAACATTTAAAGCGGTTTAAACTATGATATAGTAACGCAGAACGAACAATACATAGATTTTCAAAAAATTTCAAAATATGTCTCATATTTAATTTTTTTGACTCAGTCAACTTTCTCAAAAGAAGTGTAAGATTGGACGAAAAAATTCCAGATCGGTACCAGCTTTTACAATCAGTCACTTAAAATATAAAACTGGGTCCCTATTCCGCAAAAGTGAGTTCCTCTGTGTACTTGAAAAAAAGTAGAAATAGCCTTGCGAACAAAGCACAGAAAAACTCAATCTTGTGGATGTGGGCTTCTGCTATACTTATCGATATCGATACTTCTTTCGGGTTCTTCTTTCTTTTGAAAACTCATCGGTTCTAATTTTCAACTTTCTTAGGTTTCCATTAAATTTTCGTATGTTTCCTATAAAGTTTTGTTTTTGCTTGAAACTAAGATTTGCTTAAACTTATAATTCCTCCATACAACATGAGCAGTAATATTTACCAAATATCAACGATGAACAAAGATTTATATGGTTACACCAAGACAAAGGAAAATGAAACTAATATGATTTGTTAACCCATTTCCGGCGGCTACCAGTTCCAGTAGACTTAGAAACTTGAAATATTACACACTATCAGTTTAGAAGAAATTTTTGGAAAAGCTTCTGGTTTTCCGGAAAATTGACGTTGCGTTTTCGCAACGCTAGCCGAAAACGGGCCTTATAAAAAATGTATAAAAAAAAATTTCTTACATAAAGTATAAATCAGTTTTATTTGAATATTTTTATAAAGAAATGAACTAAATATAAATACAGTGGGTATTGAAAAATCATTGAAAATAAAATGACAAAATGCATTCAAAAATCCTACTTCAAATTTTACTAGAGCTCGAATTTTGAAAGTCCTAAAAAAGCTCGAAAAGATTGTTTCACCAAAAAATCCAAAAACAGCTCTTTTAAATAATTTTACAATCTCTCAAAATCACTTTTTAGTTTATTTCAAATCCATAAGCGAATCGTGGCTCATATTTTGGGCAATTTACGTTTTTCTGAAATAACGATATCTTTCTAACGATAACTCGGAGGAATCAAAGTTTTATGACGATTTTTTGTAGAAAAATTTGTATGTAATATTTTTTGATAGCATTCGTTTTTTGAAAGTTATATATACAAAAACTCGATACATTTGTTATTTGAGCTAAAATAACTTATGAATCGGTCACGATTTGCTTATGAAAATTTTGCAAATTTAAATAATATACATAATTAGAATTTTATTTTGTTTTCAATATCTTGATACTATTAGGTTTGAAGAATTGAACACCAAGAATATCAAAGAATATCGTAGGTAAATTAACGACTCAACTTTTAAGAGCATGAAAATAACTATTTTTAAATGAAATAATTATTGTATTATAATCGGAGTTAAACAGTAAATTTTGAAATAAAATATCGTCGATCTTAAATAATTGAGATTTTTGAGCTAAGCCGTTTGATATATATGATATTGAAAAAAAAAAGTTAAATAAATGTAAATTTATCTTTTTTTTAATTGAATTTTCAAAGAAAATTCAATACAGTTAAAAAATTAAAAAAAAATAACTGCATTTTTGTTTTATAACAAAAAAAAAATCACAAAAATTTGTTGAAAATTCATCCAAACATTCAATGCATTAAATCTATGAGTTCCGACTTAGAAATTCTTTCAGAAAAAAAAAAAAAAACAAAACATATTTAAGTATTTTGCTTTAACTCGTACAGAAATTCCAAATACCTATAATTTTTTTTGAATAACTAAATAATTTATTATGCTTTATTTATCAATTTAAATACTCATTATGGTTTCCATTTTGAAGCCACCTTAGGAAATAAAAAATGGCAGTCTTTTTTAATTCCACATATAAAGTTCTTTAGTTTAACAAAATTTCATAAATTAAGACCAACGACCATCCAAACTAATTTTAACGTCAAAAACCATTGAAGATTCTTCTGATTAAAATAAAATTACTCAAATCTTCTATGTCGATAGATATAGATAAGCTATTGGCATTGACATTTTCGTCAGTCAGTCTATTATAGCTACTAAAATGGAAGATGCCAAAAATTGGTTTGACCTCCCAATCATTTAGTTAATATAATCTGGATAGTTGCCTTCTCATAAATATTTAAAATCGAAAAAATTACCTACTACGTAAACTCAAATGCATTCACTATGTCATAAGGACAAAATTTACATGTGCATATGTAGGTATGCATTAAAAAGAAGTGTGTCTTGAAAAATTAAGTTTGAATAAAATTGACAGTCATGTTTTCAATTCTCCTTTATAACAAAGTATAATACCCAGGAAACTCCCTGTTGCCATATAACTTTACTTACTGACATACCAATTTGCAAAGGAAATTTCATGTAAATTATAAAACACCACACTACAATAATGTTCAACAAGAGCTTAATGATATCCTCATTTTGTACAATGCTAAGTTGCCTGCTGCTTATACACAAAACATGAGTACCTACTTTTTTTTTGCATTCACATTTGATGAAAACAACACGATTAAATACCTTCAAGTGTCAACTACCCTTGCGTGATGCACTTTAAAGTTTCAACAAATGTGAATTCAGAAATGATTAAGTACTTAGCCCTCTTAAGTAGAGTCTTAATGGGTGTTTAAATTATCAAATCGCTCCCCTTGTTTAGGTATTTTTTCAATTGTAATGGATTATCATCATTTAGAGAGCAAAGAAATAGAGAAAAAAGGAAGCATATTGCAATAGGTTGACACTTGTGTCACTCATAATGATGCACTTTGATGTGAATGAGCAAGATACTTCAACAAGAGAAATGTAGGTAAAAAGGAAAATATGATATTTTTTTCTATATGGAAATAATGTAGTTTTATTTAAACTGATAAGAAATCGTGGTTTCAACTTCAAATTTAGTTCTCAGATTTTAGATTCTGAGAAAAGAAATGGCAGTTTATTTGGATTGAAACAGACGGACTACTTCATATTCACTTTTAATTAAATTTTCTTATCTGCCCAAACAACAAAGATGTGACAGTATTAGTAATGTGACAATTTTCTTTTTTAAATAGGGTTGACATATAGAAGTTCGCATTTTAGAAGTGGCAACCCTATTTTTTCATTTTCAGTATAAACTTATCTTTCATTTGACACCAATTTTAACCTCTAACCTTATGAGCTGCGTATAGCTCGACGGTTGCCTCTCCGACTAGTAGTAAACTTCGTTCTTGTTGATTCTCATGAAATAGAGTCTCCAATCCCGAATTGTTTTAATACGACACTTTATTTGTACGATTATAATTTATTGTTAGTAAATTTCTCCAATGCAAGGAAATAAATAAACGTTTTTTATATTAAATTATATAATGATATACTCGTAGTAAACGTATACCTAACACAAAATTTTATATTTCAATTTATTATAAAAAATACCACATGAAACTTCATTTAATTTTACAATGCAAAACTGCTTTCACTTACCTACAGAAAAATTTATTTTTTATGATGCTAGACAACTGATTTCTTTTGCATTTAAGCTTTCAAAGAAGAACAAAAAAAATATACAAAGGCAACAGATCTTAGACCATTTTTATTCAAATCCAGTTTTTCTCCCAAATAAATTGCAACACAATTTTCTGCTGTGATTTCTTATTATTTAATTTATTTAGATTTTAGTTGAAATGAAAGTTACATTGATTTTAAAACTTAGTTTGCAAGATAAGTTTTTTTAATTAAAATAATTTAATTTAAAATAAACATTTTCAAGTGCTCAAATTACATTGGCAATCGAAACAATAAATCAACATTGAAAATATACACAAAATATACCTACAACACGAATATTCACACAAACCGTGATTTATAATTTTCGTTTAACTTGTAATTATTACGATTGTTAAATCTATTTGAAAACAAAAATATGAAACATTTAATGATTAAAACCCAATTAATTGTTTAATTAATTAGCTTATTCTGCATGAATTTTGAACCGAAAAAATTAAACCTTAGATAAAAAAAAAATCAACATCCCACTTGTAAAATTGTTTCTTTTAGAACAAATAAAAAATAATTTATATAACGTTATTTTCAAAAAAAAAAAAAAAACTAAAATTGGATTTTTTCAAGCTTATTATTATGTAGGACCACTTTTATGATTTTACTTTGACCAAAAAAAAATATGTTTTCCGTAAATAACTCACATCTTCTATCTCACCTATATTCTTGTTTATTCTTTTTCTTTTATTTTTTTCTCATTCAAAAAAAATATAAAAAAACCAACAAAATATTAACCAAACAATTCAAACACTACCCTATTTTCGAAATTATAAAAAAATTTGAAAAAAAAAATGAAAAATCGTAAACAAAATTGCAAAAACAAATATTAACACCCAGGAGAGAAAAATGTTCTTATTGACGACACACCGCCACCGCCATCGTTTGGAACACCCAGGCGAAGAGCTCTATCTGCCAGAATTCAAGAGCTCAATCGAAGTCTTCTCGAGGAACAAGATGCCCAAAACCAAAATAGTTCTAGTGACAACGAAGATAGTAGATAATTATAAAATAAAAAAAATATTATATAATAAATGTTTATTTTTATTTACAATTTGTTTTGTTTTGAAAAATAAATTAGATTTTAAGTAGAATATAAAATATATGTATTTATTATATAATAAAATAGAAATATTTATATATAAATAGTTAAATGAAATGTGAACACTTATTAAATGCACACAGAAAAACTCTCGATGAATTAGTTTTTTACTGTATAGGTAGAATAAATGTAGTTAAATCGTTGTAAATGTTAATAAGAAAAATATTAATAAAAATATTAAACAATAGCATACACAAAAAACAAAAGGCCTCAGGGCATTAAATGTGCAAAAACGTATAAGATTCCCAGCTCTCCCGAAAAAAACTATATTGGCTGCATTCAGATTTAAAATAAAAATCAAACAATAAATAAAACAAAAAATAAATGTTGTGTGACATAAATTGTGATTTTAGACAAAAAAAAAATCAAATTAAAAGCAAAAAATTGTAAATAATTATAAAAAAAAATAGATACAATTATTAGGGAAATCCATTTTTATAACATAAAGCAAACTTTTTTTTGTAAAATATTTATTTGAAGCTTTGTTAAACAGATAAAAAAAAACCTGAAACAATATGGGTGAAGTGAATTGAGAATTTATAAAAAAGTAAAATTTTATCCTCCTTGTGTTGATACTTTGAAAGTTTTGCATCTTTTACAAATTTAAATACCTACACCTCGTTCAGTTCAAAAACAAAAAAAAATATATAAATAAAAACAGCACTTGAAATTGTTTAGTTTTTTAGTATTATAATTTTTTTTTTAATTTAAGTTAACTTCGGTTTCTTAACTAAAATTAAATATTAACAAAATTTTATCAGCATTATAATCAAAATTATTTATTTACACTTTACATGTTTTACATGGTGTTGCCGTAGAATGTTTTTAATTTCTATTAATATTTTATTGAATGCATTCATTTCCGTTATATTAAAATTGTTTTTTTTGTTGTTATATTGTTAAAAAAAAAAGTTGCAGAACTTTCAAATATTGTTTGCAATTTATTTAAGCTGAATTGCCATTAAGTAGGTACGTAACGAATACAAAATACGATATACAACAAAAGGGATATATATTTATCAAAAAACACATTGTCTAAAAGATATTTGATTGCTATTGGTTTATCCATTCATATATTTTTCAACATTGATTGACTCATTGCATTTGTGTAGCTAGGTTTCATTTTTATCAGTTCTTCATTCATTAAGACTGAACAAAATTGGAGACACTTTATGTCGTTTTTTTTTTTACATAATTAAACCTTCTTAAATCAAAAATCATATTTAGAGATTTCGAATGGAAACGTTTTCGGAACATAATTTTTATTTTTTGAGTAGGTTTTACAAACATTATAAAATTTCTCGGTGCCCTTCATAAGTTATGCCAGTAAATTAGCAGCCTATTTTAATTCATTATGTCTAAAAAAAAAAACTACCTTTTAAGCGCATAATGGAGATTTTTAATATATAAAGATATTAATCCATCCAGCCATTCAAAACGAAAAAAGCAGTATTTTTTGTTGTATGAAGAGTGGGTTAGTGTATCCATTTTGAATTTCAATATTTTTTTGAGTTATTTAATATTGGATTTATATATTACAATGTAATATCACGTTTTTCTTGTCTTCGACAATTGTGTTTAGAGTTGAAAGTTACAAGGACTGGACGTTGGTAATTGATGAGGTCGTTGGGCCATATTTTATTTAATTTTTGATTAGTTAATTAACAACATCAATAGCATTTTTAGTATAAAAGCAAAATCGAGAATAATGGATTTATCTAAAAAGTGAAAATTGTGTTTGGTGCAATTTTTATTTGTACCTATTCCAAAAACTCTTAGACATTTTTTAAACATTTCCAATTATAGGACTAGGAAAAAAACAAAATTTTTTGACCAATTTTTTGAAGCATTGCAAATTTATATTTACAAATTAGTATCAGTTTCTGTATTTCAATACAAAATAACAAAATGCCAGTAATGTGAAATACAGTTTTAAAATTAATAGTAATTGTTTTCGTAATTTTTACAAAAGCTTATCGATATCCTTGCAAAATGCAATCATTGAAAATTTAGACCATTCTGTTTTTTTTTTAACTGCTTAAATAATTAAATTATATTCCAACTCATACTTACATCATTTTGATAGTTATAAAGTACAATATAGAGGAGCAAGGGACACAAAGGACCCAAAGCTCTTTGTAAGAATCTAGATGGTATTTTCTAAAACAAAAGAGCTACAGTTGTGATAGCAATTATTTTCTTACTTGATGTAGAAATTTGTGCATTTGATTTTTGGTAAAACAAATTTAGCGAACTCTATGCATTTAAGTGTTAGGAGTCATCAGAAAAATCGATCAGGATTTTATCCATAATTTATACGAAATTTTATTCTGTTTTTTTTTTTGACACACAATAATACAAAAATATGTACATACATATTGCACATATTCAATTGAATATTCAGCATTAAAAATTGATTTCTTTATATTCGTGATCCAAAGTTTTCATGTTTTACCGAACGCCATCCAATTTTGTACATTGCTATACCTTGCAAATACAGAGTTATGTTTTATTTCAAAATCTTCATAGTCTCAAAATAATCCAAGAACACGTACCTACCTAGAACGTTTTTATACATTTTTTTTTTCTTGTCAAAAACGAGTTCATAGAATTTATTTATTTTATATTTACTTTAGCTGCGTTCCTTTGGAAATATTTATCTACTGCTTAGTACTTAAAACTACTTTGAACTAATTCCAACAAATTAGAGTTTAAAATAATTATCACTGTAAGTCTAATCGTTTCCAAGGTATTGCTATTCAAATACTATTTTCTTTTCGTCAAAACCGAATATCTTCCGAAAATATCTTTCGAAATCGAGGAAGAGCTCAATTTTGACTGGAGATTCGTTTTTGAGGAAAAATTGTCAAAAGAAATTATCAAAAACGTCAGCTTATGTTATATTTACAAATTTTGTACAATTTTTCATATATCATATTTTCAAGACAGCAATTTTTTTTTAAACACTTAGAAAATTCACAACGACCAAAAAAATCCGTCCATAGATTTGAATTAAAATACATTTTAATAATAGTCTCTTCTTTAACAACTTTTATTCTATGGGTAAGTGTTAATAGCTTACAATAAATGGATTTCCAAAAAAATAAAAACAATAGATACACAACATCTCTTTGTTTTTTGTCTATAAAACCAATAGTAGTCACATTTCATGGGCAAACACACAACAAACCACTTCACTCAACCGTACACATTCCTTGCATTTAATTAGTAATCAAAAAAATATATTAAAAAAAAAAAACAAATAAAATGAAAAACAAAAAAAAAAACAAAAGAAAACGTAACAAAATCATTCCTATTAAGGATAAGGCCTTATATGTATACAATCCGTGATATACTGCTTTCTATGTTTATACATTATTGTACGTACACACAACAACAACAAAAAAATGCTTAAATTAAAAAAAAAAAAAGTATATGAAAAAAAAAAACAAAATCCTGGGTATTTTATGCCAAGTTAAATTAAATTAGTTTCCACATAAAAAAAAAAAAAAAGTTTTTGCCCAAACTATTTCACTAAAACATAAATTTAAATTAAAAACAAAAATATTTGTAAAAAACATCAACAACATCCCAATATGAGTAAAATAAAAAAAAATCACACTTATATATTCTTCCATAGAGTCCTTAAGTTACAAATAGAAAAAGATTAAAAAAAAAAAAAAAAAACAATAACTGAAATCAAACTCCAGCCCTTTGCTTTAAACGAATTTAATATTTTCGAAAATAATATTTTATATTTATACAATAAATTAAGATAAAAAAAAGAAGAAAAAATTCAATCCCGTTTTTAGATCGTGTGCATTATCATTGTTGCCTTATTATTAATCATTATATATAGGTTATACAATTTATTTCGAAAATATATTAATTTGCTATTATTATATTGTTAGTTATGTATTTAAAAAAAATATATACACGAATGTTTAACATTAAAAAAAAAATATATTTTAGATAGTTTTAAAATTATTATTCGCTCGATTATAATTATAAAAAAATTATTATTGATGTGTTGTTTAATGTTATTTTTTTGTTTGATTTTGTTGTTGTTGGCTATAAGTAAAATTTATAAAATATATATATATATATTTGTGCAAAATAATTTTAACATTAACATTTTACTGTAGAAAATTGTTATTAAATAATAATAAGAAAAATATAGAAACATAAAATTGAAACTTTTTTTCCTTAAAATTTTCTATTTCTGTTTATTTTGTTTTTTAATAAAATTGACTTGTGTCCCTCTTTTTCCGCTGCAAATGTCAAATGTCCTATTTTTTTTTTTTTTTTTTCTCTAAGAATGATTTGGTATTTTTTGAATAAATAAATGGTAAACAAATTAAAATTTAATACTAAACAAAACACTCTTATATGGCTAAGTCATGCATTCACTACTTGTTGTTTAATATCGTCACAATAAGTTCTATTAAAATCTCTCCTTAAGCATTAAAATCAAAAGTGATTTAACTTTGTTTTAAAATTTAAAATAAAAAAAAAAGTATATATGAGACTCTTTGTAAATTTATATATAATTTGTTTTTATATTTTGCATCTAATAAATAATATTGATATTTTTTTTTTTTTTTTTTTGTTTTTATTTTGTGTAATAACAATTTTGGTGGTGAATATATATATTTTGTTTTGTATTTTTTTATTGCATAAAAAGCCAAAGACGTATTATACATATAATATTCGTGCCAGTCAAGCAAAAGTTAAAATTTTAATTTAAGTCTATTGTTGTCAGTGCTGCTCATTTTTAATACGGGGTATTTGTTATTCAATACTTCAGGACTAAATAACTAGTTGAACTCTAAATTAATTGTTTTGTATTGAAATTTTAATATTTAGTTCCATTTATTGAATAACAAATACACCAAGTGTGTTGTTTTGTTATACAAAAAAAAAGTAAAATGGTATTAACAAATTAATAAACAAACAAATAAAACCAATGTGTTTGTATTTAATTGTAATTAAAATAATAATAATACATTTGAAGCATTTCAAGGATATTAATTTTACCTACTACTATAAAACTATAATATAAAAAAAAAAATAATGAAATCATTATTATCATTTTTCATTACAATTGCCATTTCATCAAATACACTTAAAAAAAACGAAAATGATTAGCATTTTCTGAGAGAAATGTCTATCATAGAATCTATACTATGCCGTATTGTGGACGAATTTATTTTCGTATATTTTATGTTGTTTTTTTTTTTTTTAACTTTTTTATAATTTGCTTAGACTTTTAGTAGAGGTTTTAGAAAATATTAAGAAAATACAAATTTTATTTATAGTTGTAGATATAATAATTATTAAAACTCTGAAGAAATTCATAAAGAATTTTTTTTGTGTCAAGAAGCAGCCATAAAAAATGAATCGAAAAATTATATACATTTGAAGTCTTTCAGTTATTACTTCTCTTACTTTAAACTAGACCTTATGTGTTTTTTTCGTTAGATTTTTAAATATTTATCTCTATTTTTCCGCTGTTACCTTGTTATCTTGTAGATAGTCAGTAAGTCTATGAAGTTTATCCAAATTTTCCAAGTTTCGGGGTTAAGGTAGAGGTTTAAGGTAGAGGTTTAAGGAGTTTTTGTTCGCAGTTTAGCCAATCACATAGATTGAGCAAAAATGAATTTCATTTACAATGTTAACAAATTAACGTTCCATAGCTGTTTTTTTTTTTTTAATCCCCCAGTATAATGACATATTAAAACCGTAAATCAAGTAATGACATTATTTAACCCGAAAATCAAAATTTAATAGGTTTCAATTCTGTTTCATTTTTAAAATTGCTAGAAAATATTAAATTTTCCAATTCATACCAGAAAAAAAAACATTGTATTGTGATTTGTTAATCAGAATCTTGAAAATAAATCTGTATTTTTGAAAATATTCTTATCTAGACTTAGGGGAAGGTGGCCTAAAATGGCCCCCCTAAGGAAAATGTCCTATATCTCGAAAAACAGTAGAATTCAAACTTAAATGCTATATACTTTTCAAAGTTTAATATATTACTCTCACATTTTTTTCATTTGCGAGTTGAAAAAGTTCCAAAAAGTACTTAATTTTTTTAATTTTCAAGACGTCTACAAATTTCACTGATCAAATTTACCCGGGTAAAATGGCACACTGTCCAAACATACGTGATTTTAAATGCAAAATTGAATCAAAGGGCTTCTTTTCCATTTTCTTGGAACAAGTGGTGCTTAATCCCCCCAGATCTTTCATCGAGTCATTCAAAACCCAGTTCTTGTTGGTTGCACGACTCTTTTTTGTAGTTTTTGCAACTTTGAGTGTTTTGGAAGCCTTTTTCTAGGTTTTTGACGGAATCAAGGGCTTTTTTCAGTCCAGGACTTCCTCTCTGTACATCGTTCATAAATAGCAACTATTTTCACTTTAAAAAAATGAAAATGTGAAAAAAAAATTTAAAATGACATGTGAAATAGGTATGCCATTTTACCCGAGCACTAAGTAGGCCATTTTGCCCATTTTGAGTTTTTTCAGTTTAATTTTTACACCAAAAAAATTAAAATCGTTTTAAACCAACTTATTTCAGTTAATTAATAAGAAATACTTCATGCGTACACACATTAACTTCTTTTTCCAAAATACAATGTTTTTTATACTTTTTTTTGCAAAAAAAAATTTCACAAAATTTTAACGAGTGTACTTTTTGATGTGGATAGAGACAGTTTGACCTGTCAAATTTCAAATAATGGCTTGAAGTTCCTGAAATTTCGTATATGTTGGTTTTGCCTGATAAACTAAAGAATCGCGTTCATAAAACTTTCTAATTATTTTCGATTCTACGATTTCTAGCAAGGGGGCCATTTTACCTTGGGGTGCCATTTTAGGCCACTTTCCCCTAAGTCTAAGCTGATATATTTGTGGCTGCCAATAATCTTCGGCCCCAATTAAAAGTAATACATAGTGGACGAATGACTCCAACGTAATCCTCTGATGACATCGTTGAAGTCATTCGTAGGTACCGTTCGGAAGAAAAATTTAACCTTTTTCAAAAGAGCAGGTTCCAAGAGTATGTACTTGGACTTGTACAAAATTTTAGCTTTGTGTTATATATCCCAAATCTTTTCGCCATATCTACAGGTCTTAGGTAACATTAAAACCTTCGGGCAGATTCTATAAAAAAAACGAAAACGATCAATCGTTTTTCAAAAATCAAAGAAAATTAGCGAAACATTCAGAACGGGTTCTTCAGTTTTTCAAGTTAAGGAAAACTGTTCTCACATGCGAAAACGTTTGCTCGTTTACGTTTTATAGAATCTTATTTCTGTTATTGTTTGTTCGTAATCAACTCTTTTGAAAAAAAAAAAAAATAATTGATATGTTGCATAGTTTGGCACAATACTCCAAATCAGAGTCAATCCTATATAATAGGTTAGGCCAGGAAATATTCCTGACTAAACTTCTTTTATATCATAGCTTTGAGTACATAAGGGAATAGACTTAATATTTTGGAATATCGGGTCATGCTTAAGTCCAAGCTTCAATGTTTTTAAAGCGCTTTCGCTTATACACTTCAATGTATTGTGAAAACTCTGAAAAAGATTAATATGTATAAATGCTAGTCTAGAAGCTATGCAAAACGTTACAATTAAAGTTGATTGTAATGTTTATAAATTTTTTTACATTTCATCTAAATGTTTTCTGAAAAAATTTCTAAACCCCCAGCTTTTTGTCAATATTCACTGCATAAAAAAAAAAAAACTTTTAAAAACTAATCTAAAAGACTTATCCAATGCAAACTAACCCCCGCTTGGAAACTTTTCTAACAATCAATTTTTAATGAATTCTTTTTAACATTCAATGTTGTTTTCGTTTTTTTTCTAACTAATAATTAAAAATTAACTTAATCTTTTCTTCTACAAAAAATAATCCTATTTTATTAAATTAAAAAAAAAAAAAAAAAAAAAAAACGGTGATATTCTCTTACGTCACTAACACTGGCTTTCTTCGTCCACGTATATAAAAAACTTCGTATATGTGACTTATTGTATAAATGTTGTGTACAGTGTTTGAGCTAAAAAACTTAAAAAAACCATAGACAAAAAATTTGCTAATTTTAATATTTTATTTTTTTCTCTTTCTTTTTTTATATATACCTAAAAAAATATCCATTGTTAAACAATTTATATAAAATATCAAACTATAAATATAAAAAAAATACCAATGTGCGCAACCACATAAAATTGGCAATAAAACCATAAAATCTCCACATGGACCATGTCATATCTACAAAACGGCAAAATGTATGTTTGAATATTTTTAAATTTTCTTTGTTAATTTAATTAAAATTTAAAAAAAAAATAAAAAACTAAATAAATTAAAAAAAAAAATACAAATAAAAAATACCACTCACTTCATATGGCAAAATTTAACAACATTACTCATTTTAACAAACACCCAATTATTATTATTCACTCCACAAACACACATCATACATCAATGCACTTAACAAATCATACGAAAAAAAAAATATAAACTAAAATTAAAAAAAAAAAAAAAAAGAAAAACGAGAAAGTCGTAGCAAATCCATTTCGAATTGGCAACGGCTGACTCAAGCGATACGGCGCTCACCCACAGGGCACAATATTTCGCAAACAGATGGGAACAGCACGGAAGGAGAATCCTCGATGGGCAGGAATCCAGCGACCACAGGACCCGGATGTTACAAGAGCTTCGATCATGTTGCATCACTTAGGCATTCAAATATGTCACAAGTATGTCGAAAACTGCTAAAAGCAAATCTAAAAAAAACTCGTTAAATCAGTTTATGATTTATTTTTTTGTAAACATAAATTGAATTTCTATATAAAAATATATATATTTGAGAGCTAAAAAAGCTTTCGTTGTTGTGTCTTTATGTTTACTTTATTTATTACTGACATTTTTTTTTCTTAAAATATCCTGAATTTCAGCATCATCGTACATCAGTACCTGATACAGATGCTGTGCCACCATATTCAGTAGAGAATCAAAGTCAGAAAACATCAATGAACGCTATGGAAACCTATCAGCTTCAACAACAGCAACAACAACAACAACAAAAACAAAAACAACTACAGGCACTACAACTTCTGCAGCAGAAGGAAAAAGATCAAGATCAGCAAGCGCTTCAATTAGTTGAGCCTGGAGGCGACAACATATCCCAAGCTGAAGCAGCTCAAATGATGGTCACTCCAGGGGTAAGTTCATAATGAAGGCTTTTCAAGAATTTGGCTAAGTTTACTATAAATTATTTATCTAGATAAAATATACAACAAATGTATAAGATATAAAAATCATTCTAAACAACTCACCATAGTTAGACTGAAAATAAGTGTGAATTTTTTATTAACCCTTTAGTTCGGTTTTAAATATTTGTTTTTTATTTTTTTCAATCTAAATTGCATTTTTTGTTTAATTTTATTTTGGAAAATGTTATGCTGGAGAAGAATTCAGAATCGTTGAAAAATTTTCAAAATATATGATAGGAAATATTTAGGAACCATACCTTCAAATAAATTGAAGTAATAATATCAATACGAAATTTTTAGAATTACTATTCTATTCAGAAGTCCAAATTATAACTAGAGAACCAAAGTTCTGGATAGCCTTTCTGAACTAATTTGCCAGATAAAATTTTTAGATAGCATATCAAGAACTTATCTTCCAGAGACAGTATCCGTCATCCTATCACGAACTTATCTAACGAATAAAGTCTCAGATAGTCTATAAGGAACTTGTCTGACAGATAAGAACCATGATAGTCTATAAGAAACTTAGCTGACAGATAAAGTCTTGGATATCCTATCAGGAACTTATCTGGCAGATAAAGTCTTTGATAGCCTATCTGTAACATGTCAGACGGAGTCTCGATAGCTTATAATTAACTTATCTGACAGACATTTAAAACTTATCTGGCAGATGAAGTCTCGAATAGTCTATCAGAAAATTATCTGACAGATATAAATTCCTGAATAGCCTATTAAGGACTTATCTGATAGATAAAGTCTAGGAAAAGTCTATCGATATCATATCTGACAGATAAAGTCTTAGATAGCTTATCAGGAACTTCTTTGCGGGATAAAGTTCCGAATTAGCTTTTTTGATTAATACAGCTAAAAAAATTTCAAAAATTTAAAGAATTACAAAAGTAAAAGACTAAAAAAGTTTAAAAACTTTGTTTAAGGTAATGAATTGATTCAAATATTAAATAAAATCAATTATAAATCAATACAATCTCCAGCATAGCATTTACTTAAATTTCAATTCTTACTTAATTTCAATGGATTGTGTTGTAGCTTAGTGTTGCAAAATTAGTATGTACTATATTTTATGTTAAAGTGTAATTTAACATATTTTCAAAAAAAAAAAATTATAATAATACAAAAATCTCTAATTGGGTATTGAAAATTTTGTTGTTGTGTTGTGTTGTATTGTGTTGTCATACAAAAGCCACTATTACAAACCTTTTATTTCAATATAATTTCTTTTTACAATTAATTTAATTTTTCTTTTATGTTTATCAGGGAAATCAGGTCAAGAATAAGATTTAAAAAACAAAAACCCTATTTAAAACAAAAAAAAAAAAAAAAACTTTGTAAATTTTAAACAAATTTCCAAACTTTCTATTTATCTTCTTTCTCCGAAAAAAAAACCTTTTTAGAAATTACGGGGAAGGAGTAAGGAGGTACTATACTATCAACATTAAACAAAAACAAGCATAATATTTGTTAATAATTTTCGTTTGATAAATTTTTTTGCAATATTGAAATTTGATACCTTTTGAAAAAAAAAATATATAATTAATCAAAAAAAAAAGAAAATTTTTTTAAAGCTAGATTGTTCAAGGTTGGCATTAGATTGCTGTAAATATTTTATTTCGTATATTTTTTTGTTTTTTTTTTTTTTGATTTTTTATTAATAATTGTTTTAAGAAAATTTAAAAAATAAAAAAAAATAAATATTTTTTATAATTCGAATTTTATGACCAAAAGCAAATTTCAAAATTTTCTACGTTCACTAATTCACTATAATTTCTTGAATTTGCAAAGAAGGATTTCCGAGATACTTTTTTTATTTCGTTTCAATATTAAATTGTCTTGAGGAAGTTTTTTTTAGTTTTCTTATTATTTTTTTTTTTAATTTAAAATATTTAATTTTTTTCCATTTTTAATGCAATGCTTGCTTTCAGAATTTTAATGTAGAATCTATATTGCTTATTGTTTGTCTAGTTGCAGGGAAAGAGTCAAAAGTTAAGATAGCTTATATTTTTTTTTATTTGAGGCGTACACACATCGATTTTTAAAAATTAAACTAAATTTAACATTTCATTAATGAACACAGTTTTTAAAAATAAATGTTATCACAGTTATATTACATAAGGCTATGAGCTACGTTTTGAGCTACGAGAGATTTAAACAGGGTTTTTTAAAACAACACTTTTTTGAATGCCATCTAGTTTTGAGTGTAGTTAGCTGCATAAATATATATTTTATATTAAAATAAATATATAAAGAGACCCATTTTTAAGAAAAACTCATTTTTGAAAAAAAAAGTGGGCCACAATTGTTCATATAAAGACAACAATTAATATTATAACAAAACACTATGTTCTGTAATTCTTACATCGAATTCCATGAATTCAAACTTTTGAGTGTCGTTAAAATAAGAAGTAAAGTTTCCGGTTCAGTTTAAAAAGTTGGCCATAAATCTTGATCCCAATAATTATCATATCATGATCCCAATATACATACGGTAAAATAGGAGTAATCCAACGTTGTGGGCAATATTTTTCAGAAACCAAAGTTGCGTAGTCATAAGTCACTTCATCGCATTGTCTAAAAACTTTAAGAAATAAAAGGCTATGGTTTCTATTGATAATATTGATTTTTTTCGGAATTAATATTAAAAATGCTTTATTGCGACTATCCCAAAAATTCTATAAGATATGACTTTTTAAAGTAATATAAGAGCCCCCTGCTGTACAGTTTTTCTTAAGGCTGATAATTTAGTCGGGTTGGTCATCTTGTATGCGCACGGACAGGTGTTTCAATAGACGGTTCGTTAGGAAACCTTTTAGTTTGAAGGCAATTGACCAGCAAAACAAACTATTTTCATCAATCTGCCGATACTGAATTGTTGTAGTGAGCGCACTTTTGACGATTTTACAGACTTTCTATCGGTCGTTAGTTTAGTTGAACAGCATACGTTCACTGTGGCGTATACGTACTTTTTTTTAGTTCGTGTTTAAATTTTATTATAATTTATTTTAAAAATGAAAATTTACTCATATAGGAATATGTTTGAAAGAGATAATCTTAACACGAGTTTTTTTTGCCAATTATAGAAATATACTAATAGGACTTCTTCTTATCATCATAAAAAAAGAATTAATTATTAATTTTCTACAGGGTTCGAACCTCGGTCATGAAATTTTGGAGTAAATTTGAAAAAAAAGTGGAGCAAATGCAAAATTTTCGGAGTAGATTTAAAACAAAACAAAACAAAAGTCTTAAATTTTCAGGAATTTTTTTGAATAAAAAAGAATTATTTTGAAATTAATCCACCTTGGACCAATTTAATTGTTTTGTAAACCTCATAAATGCTAGTGGTGGTTCATAAATGTGTTTGAAATTCTAAAATAAATACAATTTCAATTCCCATTTCGGTTAATTAGGTTAGTTTAGGTAAACAATTTTTGTGTGGAAAAAGTGGAGTATATCGCGAAAAATCGGAGCGTTGGAGTAGATTATTTTTTTCCCTCAAAAGTGGAGCAAATTTGCTCCGATCGGAGCAAGGTTTGAACCCTGATTTTCTATCTAGGACATGTTGAGTAGAAATTTTGAGACTAAAACGGAAATAGGTAGAAGTTTTGAGGAAAATTGCGTATAAATAAACTGTTCTAAAACACTATTTTAAAATCACCAGGTAAGTCGAGTTAAGAAAAGCACACAGTTTTTAAAAAACTATGTACTTAATGTCAAGTGTTAACTTAAAAAAAAATCACACATTGTTTGTTAAGAAGTCTCTTATATTTTATTCATAATCCGCAACATCAAAAATCTAACAAAAAATAAATAAATACAAATATACAAAAATACAAAATTCCCATCAATAAAACAAATCCCTATCCAATTCATCATAATCCGCAAGTTCCTTAGTCTCGCCACTTTTACTTTCTCCACTCTTCGCTTCCTCTCCATTTAAAGCCTTATCAATTGCTGGTACCGGTGTCGGTGTTTGACTTTGAGGCAACGGCTGATTCAATTGTGACAACAAAGCTTGTATGTTTATTGTATTTTTAGGCATATTGACGCCATCTTCTGCCTGAAGTCCGACCATTTGGGAAGAAAGTGCATCAACTTTTTGTCTAGCTGCAAAAAGTAACTGATCATGGGCAGCTAATTGCATTTGAGCAGTTTGTGCTCGAACTGCTGCGGTTGCAACTTCTTGTTGTGCTGACTGCAATGCAGCTGTAACTAAGCGAACATTGTTTGCTGCTTCGTCTAGGGACTTTTGAGCAGAATTTGCAACGGCTTGAGCTTTCTTGATTTCATTGACTTCCAATTGGACTCTTGCCTGTGCAGCATAAATGTGTTGTACAAGAGCATATAGTTTTGATGCTGAAACGCTTGGACTATTGTCGGGAGAACTCACCACAGCGGATCCGGCGGTAGCGGAAGTGGAATCACTTTTAGATGAAGAGCCAATATTTTGATTGTTGGCTGCGGCTCCAACTTGGGAACCTACAGCTGTTGTGTTTGGATTAACTGAAATAAAAAACGATTTAAGATTGTAATTTTCATGGAATTTTTCTAAACCTTAAACTTACCACACTCTGTGGTAGGTTCGGCACTTCTGTAGAAGATTTCATAACGTTTTTCCGGCTCACCATTCGCATAACTTTGAGGGAAATTCTCAGCATTCACAATGCTACCTGTCACCAATTTCCAGGAAATAACTAAAAGGACACACAAAAAAGCTTTCGCAAAAGTCAAACTTTCCCGGACACTAACAAAAACTTCCACTTAAACCTTACCATAGCATTGAAATAGCACTTTTGCTGACATTTAATGGCACAAATAGAATTTCAAAAATAAACTTCAAACAAAAATCTATTTTTTTTTTTTTCTATCATCAATAACAACTCAATTCGTCCTTTAGATTCAATGACTACTCGAGGCGCTCAAACTTCAGCAGTAAAAATGCAAATAAATAAGCAATCCCAAAGTGTTGGCCTCTCTTCCGTGTGCAATTCAAGCAAGCAAGCAAACTATTATAGCCTTGATCCTTTCTCACAGAATAATGAATGGAAACCGACTAAAGTGTTCTTCTCATGTGCATGAAATGCACAGGCAGAGTCCTCGAAACACCAAGTTTGTGACTGCTCCTTTTGCTTATAAGCATTATAATAGTAGTTGTAGAGCAGAGCAGTCTTCAGTGCATATATAGTGTGGTGCTTCATGCTCTTCATCCTTCCATAAAGATACTATATCTATCTGTATCTACTAACCTACACACGTTGTGTCTCTCTGTCATTATTCTAAGGATACTTAAAAGACGCCTTTTTTTGTTCATTCTTGGCTCCTTATTGTTCTTGTGTGCTTCATTTTTTTGCCAGCACCACACTATTATTCTTACATGAATATGCTCAACTGGTTGTAGCAAAAGCATTGAAAATTTATTTGCATTTTGTTTTTGTTTTTTTTTTCTATTTTTCTATTTTTATTGTGGTGATCGTCCTTTGTTTTTAATTTTACCCCTTTCTCTCGGTGTATCGTGTATCATGATGTCGACCTTTCTTTAAGGGATTGTGTTTGAGTTGAGCACATGTAGATTCAGGTACCTTCATATTGTACTCGAAACATGCTTTGCAATTTGGTTTAAGGTTTTTTTTTTGTTTTGTTGTTTTCATGGCAAATTGCTTTGGCTGGGTTGTGGTTAGGAATATTGCGTGTGAATTATTGCGAAGTGAAAAAAAACCTAAAAAAAGAGTTTTTTTTTGTATGACCTGGGTTTTTCTGTGCAATAAGTTTGAACTTTGGAGCAAATTGTTTTTAAATATAGAAATTGGTAGTGTGAAAAGTAATTGAGTTAGGTAATGATTGTCAATGATTTGTGTGGATTTCTGTGTTTTGATTTACGGAGTTTGATTCGTGATTTCGCAAAATCTTGAGATATAAAATGAATATGTGATTGCAATGCAGGGAGGTTAGATTTTTTGGACTCTGTATAAAAAAAGATTGGTCAGAACGGAGTCAATCTTTAACAAATTGCTGGCTAAGTATGATTAATGGAATTAATCGATGGTATGGTTAGTGGAAAACCTGAAGCATTCAACCCTATGATTCTCATCCCGCAAAAGCTGTGTGAAGATAATATCTAAAGTTTTTCTGGCACTCACAGAAAAATTTTTTCGTCCCTGGGTTGTCATTCATCTCCCTACCAAGTTTGTATCGTTTTTTTATATCTAAAAAAATAATCCATTTCTGAGAGAAGCAAGTTTTGTACACTTCCTCAGAATTGTCCTTTTGAAGAATTAATACTTCTGCATTATCTTCGAAATGGTTTACCATACTGTTCTGTAACTGATGACTAATCTGAGTTCCTGCTTGCTACTTTTGGTGGTTGATTAAGTTCGGTCCTTATCCAGAGCATAAAATACAATTGATGGCACGCAAAGTTAATTTCTCCAACTCAATCCTTAAGGGAGGTTTGAATTTTAACACCTCATTGACGTTATTTTTGGCTGATAGGTATGTAAGTACTTACTAGTTAGGAGTGAAAATTTCAGAATTTCCAACTCTTTTGATTCAAACTTCTAGTTTTTACTTTCTCTATAGGGCAAATATTGGTTTCGTGTCAAAAAAAATGTTGAGGTGTTAATCATAACTAACATTAATGATTGAAAAGTCCGAAAAAGGGGGTCTCGTGATTCCGTCCGTCGTCGAGTTTGTGCGTCTGTTTATGAGTCCATCTGTACACATTTCCACAGCCTCAACGGGCTGATGAATTTTCTTCAAATTTGAAACTTTGTTTTTGTTTTTTTTTTTTTTATGATTCGCTTAGAACATGTACCTGCCATAAAAAAATTCAAGTAGGTAATAGCATTTTACTCGAAAACGGCTATAACGGTTTTGATTAAACTTAGCATAAGTAACACTCAAATCAATTGCAATAAATCTGCAGTTTCAGTTTTTCTTACATTAGTTAAACAACAAAAAATAACAAAAATTTGCCCTCCATGTACACTGAGGGAAAAGCCACCATAAAACAACTTAAAATCAATGAAAACCATATTGATTTAACTATTATTCGGAATGATTTTGCTTTGAAGATGAACATTTTAAAATCAACGTGGAAATAAGGTTAATTTTTGATGGTTTCGTATCTTAAAGTTACATAAATCAAAGTAGTTCAACTTTGAAACAAAGACGTTTCAACTTCAATTTATTTTTTCCCTCAGTGTAGGATCTTCGCTTAATTCAATCGTTTTTCGTTAAAATTTTTACAGATCAGCTTTTATAATCTACAATTTAACTAACATAAAAATGCTTTGAATTGCAAGAGCTAGTACCTACGTGAGACCAAGTCGTGAATTTTATTTTACTCAAAGATTCTGCTGATGTGATTTTCAGTCTCAGTGTCTAAGACTGGAGCTAGGAATGCCCTATGCTTCAATCCGGAAATGGGTCTGGCATTCATGGATTTCACGGTTATTGGAGATAGTAGCTTAACTATTTGAAGTTTCTGAATATAAAAAAAATGTAAAAATGTAAAAAATTTAAATAGCACAGCACACAAAGCCGTTGGGCTAGCTTTAAACAATTCATTCAAGCAGGTAAAAACAATTTAATGATGATTTAACACCACATTGGTATTTTTCGGATAAGCCAAAGAATGTTTTAAAAACGCATTATACTTGTCCAAAAATTTTTTTAATAATTTTTTTCAGTTTCTCCCATGACAACTCCATGTAATGTTTCTTGTTCCCAGTAGGGTTAAAGTCACATAAACATTTTCTAAAGTGAGACCTAAGTGGTCACTGAGGTGTATGTGTAACATTTTATTTTTTAAACAAACTTTTGTTGGCTAAGAAAATGTTTTCTTTTGCTTAAAAAATAGCAAAACCATTTAAATTTTGTTGATCATTTTCTAACCATTGACATTATGTAGTCGTAATTTGAAGCTTTATTTATTAAATTTAGATACTTATTAATTTTTTTCGTTGGCTGACCAATAAGCAATATTGAACCAGTTAACGTTTAAAACTCGTTTCTAATTAAATAAATTAATTTTATATTTTCTTAAAAACAAATTTGCAGCTCCGAATTTTAACCAAATAGAGGACAAAATTCTAATAACCAGGTTTAAAAAGTGAATAGAGGTTTAAAAATTGTTTTCATCATTTCACTACCCATATTTCTAGAGTTAGAACAAGCTCAATGACTGACTGACTAAGCTATTATAACAGCTTTCCAATTGCTTAAAAAATAAGGTTCAACTAGGCATTATTACATTTCTTTATAAATGTATTGCTTGATACATAATTTTGTTTTGAATTTCTGTAAAAATAAACAATCAGCTTTTTGAAGAAAAAAAAGTACGTATACACCACAGTGTACTCATATTATTGTTACGTATTTCAAAGAGTTTTTAACCGATAAAGGTTGCTAAAAGTGTACGCCTCGGTATTATATTATTATATTTTTTATTGTTTTCTTTTAATTTATATCACAATTTATATCTAGACTGTTCTAAGTCCAAGCTTACAATTGCATATTTTGTTTGTACCTACATTTTTTTCTAGAAAAAAAATAGTCTACACCAACCTATATTATCTCTCATTTATTTATTTGCACCCGCAATCCACCTTCTTCCAAATATATATTGCAACAAATATCTCCTATATAATCGCTTACATAGAATGAAAAGCTTTATTATCACAAAAGTTTTCCAAAAGTATTATAGTAGTTCAGTTTTAATTGCCAGAATTGATTTAGATTAACTTGCATCAGTAGTAAGAGCACAATAATGTTCATTTTTTTAAATGAAAAACTAGTTTATTTCTCAATTCAATTAGATATGAATCTTCAAAAAGTACATAAATCTTTTGTATTACCTTTCAAATAAAAAAAAAAAAAACAAACAAACAAATTAAAACTCATTTTATAGGAGGTTGCCGAACTTCGACGTCAAGTCGCTCTAGAAAATTTACAAAACCAAAGGATGGACAATCTCGAACAGGACGTCCCAACGGAATTCGAATGTTGCTTTTGCACTACAAAGGTACAGCAAATTGAGCTCTATCCTTTTCTTTTCTATAAAAATAAAAAAAATCATGACATTTCCGACTGAAACATACAAAAGTAAACTAATAAATTGGTGTACAACACAATATAACACAACCATATAATATTTTTCACATTTACACACAAACACAATAATAATTAATTTTATAGTTGTTTGTCAATGTATAACTTACTTTAAAGTATTTATTAAACATAAAAAAAGCCTTGTCTCCTTGTTGGTTTGTTATTATTCCGTTAAGATAAAAAGTGCTAATTGTACTTGTATGAGTGAATAATGAATGCAATTATGTTATGCTTTGTTGACAGTAAGTGAATGCTTATCGAGTTTGACATGCAGGTGCTTGTTGTCGTTGTCGGTGTTAAATGTGACATATATTTTGTGGTATGCGATAAAGTTGTTTTCTGTTTTTTTTTTATTTAATTTAATAAATTGCATGTCAAAGTAACTTATTTATAAAGTTGCCAAGGAGTTTTGTTTTTAAATTTATTTTTGAACAATTGGTTTGTTTAATAGTTTTTATTGTTTTTTTATTTATATTTATTTATATTTTAAGCTTTTGAGTTTTTTTAATTGAATAGCACCTAAAGTTCCATATGGTTAAAGTAATCTTCACTTGATAAAAAGTAGCTGTTAAAAGTGGAATTAATTGTTTCTTTGATAGTAGTTCAAGTTAAAATAAAAGTATCATAGGGTTTGGTAAAAATGTGCCATTATTTATTTTTACAAAACAATTCCTTAACTTTTAAACAAATCAATACCCTTAGAATCTATCGGGTTTGGACTATATAATAAGAAAAACAAAATTAAAAAATTCTATCATTCGAAATGTGCTACATACTACGTAGACATAATAATATGTTGAGATACAGTACAATTTAAGCAACTTCTTAATAGTAGAATATACACATTTTTGCCATAATCGATTTTGATCCAGTAAACGCAACTTTCAATCCATATGAAGTCTTATTTCCATTGTTTCTTATCTTGTTTTTCGATATTAACTAAAATTGTAGCTGCCCAGATTTTTTACAGCTACTCCTTCAAAATGTTTTAACTCAAAGATAGTTGTTGATTTCTGATTGTGTTTTGATTTTCCATTCTTCAATTTTCTCACTGTTAGTACTTGAATTATAACTTTTTTTATAGTTTTTTTTGAGAAACAATATGCTTTTATTATTTTTAATACTTCGGGCCAACGTTTAATTCTTGATAACTATATTGTATTATTTAGCCTTTTAGGTGCAATCAATTCACACAACATTAAAATTTAAGTCGCCATATAAAAAAGGAAAATTTTATAATTTGTATGCGATTTGAAAGATTTCTCATTTTTAAATGGCTACTTTAAATTTAATGAAGTGTGAATAAATTTTCCCTTTGTGACATTTTTCTTAAATCGATGCTCTGTAAAAATTTTCAGTTCTATCCGATTTTTTTCTGGGTTGTACATATGGCTATTCTGACCAGACTATATTTGATCAAAATAAAAGATTATGACAGTATTTTGTGTATTTGTTAATTTTTCTTTCAAAACAAGGTTGCCACATTAAAGTTCCAATTTTAAATTTTCATTTGACTTCAATTTAACCTATAACCTTATAAGCTTCGTGTAAAGCTAAAACTAGTATGAAAATCCCGGTCTGATTACACTACATAACAACTTTTTCTTTTTAACTCATTAGATATTCTTAGATATTAAATAAAACAGAAAATGGTGTTGTAAATTTGTCAAGTAAATGTTGAAGAGATTTCAATTTAACCAATTCAAGGTTAGTGAAAACAAAAAATTAGCACTGCAATTTGCACTTAGAAAAATTCATATGCTAACCTACAATTTCGCATTTATTTTTTTTATTTCTTCGATTTTCTGAAATGACGAAAAATGTTTTTATCCTTTTTTGAAAAGACACTTCTTTAAAGATTTAAAATTAAACTTTTCACGATCACACAAAAACTTCGAGATAAAAACTTTATTCAAAACTAAACAGTCCGTAAACGACAAGTTTAAGGCTTAAATTCTAAATTAAAAGTTACATAAAGATTTACGTATATAAATTTTTCTCTTTTTGTATTATAAGAGATAGTAGTTAATTTCGTAGTTTTTTTTTATTTTTATTTACTTTGTTACAAATCAATTGATTAAAATCCCGTACAATTTGAAAATCCAAGTAGTTGAACAAGGTAAAATAAAAATTAGCGTTGAATACACAAAAGATATACCAATAATTATGTTTAATTTTTATTAATGCAAAATCAATTGGCAACTATTTCAGGATGTTAGTGTCGATGTAGATGGCAACAAATTCAACATGACAGCTCTTGTTCGTCCACCACCATCACCTACAAACTATTTAATGTTAAAAAAAATGATTGACACAGGCGTTGTTAAAGTGGATTATATCTATCTTTAAATCTAAAAAAAAAACAATACGTCTGATAAAGTTACAAAACAAACTTTTACCACCACGGTATGTTTTTTTAATACAAAATCTTTAAAATTGAAAGTTAATAATTTTTGTAGGTTTGTTATAATGTAGGTAAAAATTAATATAGGTAATAATTTTCTATTATATTGTTGGGGAAAAATTTAAAATTATTGAAGATTTTTCCACTTTACTGAATGCTAATATTAATGTAATATAAATTCATATAAAATAATTTGAAAAGTAGAATTAATTTTTGACTCGTAAAATTAGTATCCAGTAGTACCTATTTATAATATAGAAAGTAAAAACTATGGGGTTGAATTTTTGTAAATCCTGAAATATGTGTATTAATGTATCAAAAAATATTTCATTTATTTTCCATATAAGAGTGGTTACCTCTTCTGTAAAGTTATTTTCAAAATTCGAAAATTTGGAATATGAAAAAAGTTTGCAACTCAGACGCTAGATTCAGACCAAATAAAACAGAAAAACCTCTCCGCGGTTGTGTGGACAATGGACATCTCTTTCACTTTCCATTTTATTTCGTCTTCCATATCGTCGTTTTCTAGGCTGAGTTATTAGATGTTGCCCGTCAATATTGTTTTTGACAATAATTTCAATCTTCATAGCAAAATAACCATAATCAACTCTATTTGCTTATTTTTCGAATATCTCACGTAGTGGAGTAACTAAAGTAAAAAAATGGCAACATTATAGGTAACCCGGCCGAACAACTTCGATTTTGATGACAGTTTTTCCTTACGTCGGTAATTAAAAATACTTTTGCCTCTATAGGTTAAGATAGCCGATGTTGCCCTACTGTTTTTTTAAATTTTTTTTTGAAGATTTTGTGAACAAAAAATTGTGTTTTAAAAAATTTTGCTTAAATTTCACGAATTAATTAATGGACAGGTTCAGAAACGTTAGGGACTAAATATTTAGGTAATTTCTCGGACTCTGATTGGTCAACTGTCAAAAAAGATCCTTCCAATTTAGGTAATTTTATTGGAAAGCTGACTGGAAAGTTAGGCAAGAAATTTTTCCCTAAATAGTTAGCAAAGTTTTTTTTGTCAGCATGACAGATTATTGTTTTTGATTACAACAGAATTAAATCTATTTGTGTGAAAAACGATAAAAAAAAATGCATTATCGGTTATAATCAATAATATTGAAATTTGGTGTCTGCCCCACGCGATCTGTAAATCAAGATCAAGTAAATTTCGGAATTTGACAATAATGGTGTATCCAAACTAATTTAGTCAAATTACTCATAGGTATTTCCGTTCAGAAAATGACGTTGCCTAAATATTTAGTCCCTAATATTTCCTGCCGTCGCTTAGACGATAAATGCAATTTTTTTACAAACTGACTTCAAAGACAAAAAAAAATACTTGAACAAAACGGCAACACCTACAATATTTAAATGCACATTTTTTTAAAAGCTAGAAACTTATTTATATTTGTAAAATTAAAATTAACTAAATTGAATGAAGTGTTTTTGTAAAACTGGTCCATAAACTCAGAATTTTGAAAAAAAATTACTGAAAAAATTGTCGTTTTTAAAACTTTTTCGTAATGAAATATGCATTTATTTTTCAAAATTTTCTGGCCATATTAATCGTTATTGGAATTCATACAAGAAAATATTAATAGGTACCTATTAAAGTTTATGAAAAAATTAAAAAGTATTTCATTTTCGTAGAACTTTTTTCAATAAATTTTTCTGAAAAAAAATTTACTTATTTTTTTTCCAAAGTTCAACATTTAAACATAAAGTTATTTTTTCTTCATTCAACAGCCCAAAGTGTTGAAGTTTGAAGGTCTTATTTGTCAGTCTTAGTCTTAGAGAAAATCAATTACTTTAATACAACAATTCAGTTTTTATCAAAAAAAATCCAATAGTAATTTTTAATTCTTTTTTCAAAACTATAATGTATGTATATTACCTTTCCCTCTTCGGAATTCAACTTATAATACATATTTATGGCCAAAAAATTTTTAAAAATAAATTCATATTTTATTACGAAAAAGTTTGAAAAAAATAATCTTAAATTTTTTAAATAACATTTTTTTTCAAAATTCTGAGTTTGAGGACAATTTTTTCATAAACTAGATTTAAATTTAACAGTTTAGAATGAGCTTCTAGCTTTTTGAAAATATGTTTTTAAATATTGTAAGTGTTGCCGTTTTGTTCAAATTTTGTCTGTGTTTGAAGTCAGTTTGTGGGAAAATAGCATTTATCGCTTAAACGATGAAACACTGACCCTTACCCCTGTCCTATATATTTTGTTTTTCTTAGATTACCTAAAAAATCTTTTTTAAGCAAAAAAAATGGTTTTGTAAAAGAGGTTAATGTATTTTTAAATACCGATGCGACGTATGAAAAAAAGATCATCAAAATCGGAGCTGTTCCCTAATAATTTGCTTTAGTTACTCCATTAACGAAATCGAAAAAAAAACAACTTGACTTAAGTTTAATTAATTTCTTATATGATAAAATGAAAATGATTCATTTAAAAAAGCAATTCTTAAAGCAAACAATTAAGCCGAAGAATGGAAAATTACAAGAGGTAAAAAGGGATGAGTAAAGTTTTGAAAGATTCTAATAGGTACCTTTGTATATGTTTCTACAAACTTTGTCAAATAGAAAGTCTGACGAGATAAATAAGTTCAATGGTACCTTATTTCATTTTAGTATTATTTTTTTTTTAATTGGCTTCTGTATATGCAGTAAAATTTAAAAACAAAAATGTGCTTACAATCAGTTGCATTTGATTTATGCTTTTTACAATTTTTTGTTGAGCCAGTTAATTTATTTTTATATATTTGTTTGCAATTTCATGTATAAGTTTAATTTTTATAGATTAAAACAAAAAAAAAATTATTTATTTTATTTCTTTATTATTTAATATTGTTTCTTTTTATTTAAAGGAAATTGAAGGATGTCACGGCGAATGTATTCCATTACGAGCAAATAGTGTTTAAATAGATTTTATTAAGCTTTTTTTAATAAGAAAACAAAAATTAAAAAAAAAAACAATTACATCAAAATAGTTTATCAACCACAAAAAAACAAGAATGACAAAAAAACTATTTAAAAATATATAATGCCTCACTAGTGTATACATGTGCATGAAAAGATTATTATTTAAAAAAAAAAAAAACACCATAAATATGGAAAACAAAAAAGACATTAAGCACGTTAAGCTTATAAAATAATAATTATATGATTTAAGTTGTTTTTTTCTCTCGTAATTATTATTATTGTTATTTACATCAAACCGTTATAAGACTATTTCTTAGAAGAAAAACAAAAAAAAAAAACAAACTGTTTTATTTCGAAATTGTTATAAACTATATAGTAGTTGCGTTTTTTTAAATAGTTAAATTAGTTTAAATCATTTTTTTATTTCGGAATGTAATTCTATATAATGCACGATGTTCAACTCTAAACCACAATACCAACAAAAAAATACATTACAATACAAGCTGAGTTAAAAAAAAAAAAAAACAAATTATAAAAACACTAGTCAAAAATTGATATAAAAAAGAGCTTTAGATACACAGTTCTATACACTCTATGCGAATGATTTTTAATTATAATTAAGGTGAGTATTTATAATTGTTGTAATTTTGTTTGTTTAACATTATTCGATAGAAAATCTAATTTTTAAATTTTTTTTCAATGTTTTAAACCTAAACTCAGTGTTATATGTTCACAAACAACACAAACTGACATAATTTTTTTAAATGCACATTCCATGGATGTTTTTAACTTGTAGACAATTGTTTCATTAACATTATATTTATGCATAAGAGAAATTTATTGTTATTTAATACCTTACAATATTAAATTGTAAAATAAAAACTGGTATTGAAATTAAATAGCGCATTTATGTTTTAATTTCTTTTATTAAATATAAGATAAGCTTTGTTTGCATTTTATGTTCGCACATCACTAACATAACACATTCAAATGATGTAGGATTATTAACTATATAAAAAATATATAAATATTAAGTACCTACTTTTTTTTGGAGATGATGCAACTGTTGATTACTTAAAATCAATTTGGAAAAATGGTAGAGAAGTACATGTTTAAAGACGTCCACCAGTAAATTTTTCCTTTTGTGGGCGCCTATATGTAGACTATAAAGTAATGAAGTTTGTTCTGATTTAAATATAAATTCTAAATAAATCAACAATGTTTTAACCAAATTGCATCCATTTGGTTTAAATCAATTAGACTATTGCAAAAAATATCAAAAACATCGTTTCCTTGCACCGATACTTCCCATTTGTAACATAGTAAAAGAAAATGAAATTATCAACATTTTATGTCTTATCTATTTTTTTTTTTTTTTGACAATTTATGGCCAAGGATTTGATTTTATCAATACCTACTTTTTGAATGAAAAAAAAAAAATGTTTAAGTTACGTTGTTGGTTTTTTTTCAACAAGTTCTTATTTGTATAGTTGTATCCACTGCATATTGGAAAGCAATAAGTCCTATAAAAAAAAAAAATATTGTTAATTTTACTAAGATAAACTTTTTTTTGTAAAATAACATCAATTTTATATATGCCAATAAGAAGAAAAAGCGTATTTCGGTAAACTCAAATCTTGTTACTTTTCAAGTAACTAACAAGAAAAAACACCTTTTAAATCGAAATTTTTCAATCGTGAAATATTTATATCAAGCTCAAAAATCGTTTTTTATACTCTCCCAAAAAAATAACTCTATGTATTGCATTTTTGGGCTAAAAAAATGCTTTAAATAAGGCATTAAAAATAAACATCACGCCTAGAGAAATTCATCCCCAACCCAATTGAAATATTATTTCAAAATATTGAGATCTCCTTTTCTAAAAAAGTTTCAAGTTCGGATGCAGCAATTTTCAAGTTCATGTTTCATATGTTGGTCACAAGTTAAATTAGCTGTATTTCTAAAAAAAATTAGGTTTTTGTAAGAAAAAATTTATACTATAAACTTTGATTTTTACATATTTACAAATACAGAATTAAATTTTCCTGCGTCTTATTTCAAACGAGTGAAAAAAACTTAAGCATTTACTCAATTCTTGGAATACCTTTTAGTGCGAAGAAAGGAAATCCTCAGGTAAAAATTCTCAATTCAGAAAAATCTTGACTTGGGTGATGACTATAAATAAATACTTCTCTTGAGCTATTGCTAAAGATATTTATTAGTTTCATTGACAACTATGTAAGTCGAGTCCTTAGACAGCTATTTAATTGGGAAACACCGGTATTTTTGATATCGAACTTTCTTTAAAATGCAATTTCTCTCGTACAAAAGATTTTTACATTAAGTTTTAAACTTTTTTGCTAAAAAAAATATGACATTTACGGTGTACCTACAATTTGTAAAAGGCCACTGCTTTTAAATTAGTGCGACAAATTATAAATATCGATCAAGGGACACGGTTAATAAAAGAATTTGGTTTCTTTTTTTACATTCATGTTTTTGTTGATCTACATTTAACAGAAATCGTTATAACCAAAAAATAACATCGAAAATATTTGAAATTAATGCCTAATAAATTAGTAAAATAGCATTGGATATCTAATATTTTCAAAAAAATACTCTTTTTTTTAATTTAAAAAAAAAAACTTTCTTTTTGAAATCTCTTCGATTGCTCCTAGACCAAAAAATCTAGCAATACTTTTCATAGAAAGTTACATGACCTTTAAACCCTACATCAACAAAATTTAAAGTTGCATAATTTAATTTTTTTTTTTCTTCCAAAAATGAGACTCATTTTTTTTAATGACAAATCAAAAATCTGAACAATATGGATATGGATGATAGATTGAGATTTTCAAAAATTTGGTAAAATCTTCGTTTATCCATTAACTAACTGTTTGTAAATAATTCGGACAGCTAGACAAGATTAAATATTCATAGTATTTTTGATCTTGAAATCACTCATTCACATGTAATAAGGTTTAAAAAACTGGAGAGGGCTTTCGGAATTTTTGACACACATGTAGGTGCGTTCCTGGCGTCATGTTTTTTGTGATCCACATTGTACAATACCATAATGTCACCGAAAGTAACTCGAAAATAAAATTCCAATTAATATTTAAAGTTGTCAGGAACTACTAAAACTATTGTTCAATCTTTCACTATCTGCACACTAATTGTTTAGCAATAAATGTTGTAAGTCTAACACAAAGGATGTTTTTTTTATTTCTGAAGTTATTGCCCTAACATTGACACACACACTAAAAAAAAAAAAAAGAACTCCTTTTCTTCCAAATGTTGAATCACCCCTTATAATAACATAATCACACGCTCATAATTTACTCTATTCCAGGATTTCAAAGAATTTACAGATGCCGAAGGGGTCATTTCACTTCCAACATCGGACTTCCATAAACCCATTTGTTTAGAAATGCGTTCATTGCAATCCAATCAAACAAATCAATTGAAACTACTGGCACCACCACCTCCGATTCCACCGCACCCATCGGCGGCATCTCTAATGGCCAATGGTGACAGCAGTATACTACTGCCATCCGATATGACCTCCGTATCAGCAATCACAACGGTAGCCTCATCATCTTCTGCATCGTATGGCACAACGACAACAACCGTTGCACTACCATTGGAAACTCCACTTCGTTACGCGCCTTTCATTAGCAATAATATTAATATTAGTACTAATAACTTTAACAATAATTACAATAATAATTTTAATAGTATATCAACGGGAGTAGCAAACACCGCCAACAATAATGTTAACAATAACTACAATAACAATGCCGATTTGGCTAGCGTTGATAGCTCCGACACGTATGCCAGTTGCCAAACGCATCCCTTTTTGTCGCAAGCCGATCTGACATCCGATCTGGCCGATGAAGCGTGTGCCCTCGACATCGACATGGACAATTTGTATATAAATCCGTTGGAAAAAGACACACAACAACAACAACAACAACAAAGTGTTCCAACATCGACGTCCGGTATGATTCGATCGCAAGTCAAAAAGAGTGCTTCGGGCGACACTGCGTTACGGAGCTTGGGTGGGGGAGTCAGTCCGATGGATGACGTTTTTCAAAATTTCGATGTTCAGGACCGTGGTAGTAGGGTAAGTCTGAATGAGACACCAGTGCCAAAGCATCGTAAGACACGATTCCAACAAAGTTCAAAGCCGCGCGCCAGATTTGAAGATACCAAAAAGTTGTCACAAGAGAGTCTAGCGGCTCAGGATGGTAGTGTTAAAAAGAAACGATCGTCCTTTATGCCAGCTAAGAGTCTGGCAACGGCTACTAAATTAATTAATCAGCATCTGTTTGGTATTCAAAATGTTGGATCTAGAGGTAAAATAAGTTTTTGTGGTGATATTTTTCATGTGACGGTTTATTAACGACGATTTTTTCTAGCGAAATTCGAAAGTAGACATTCGTCATCAATTGATTCGATTGATGCATCGCCGAATTTGGAACATCATCGGCGATCCAAGTCGATTTTGAAGAATAAATCGGACGTGTCACGAGTTCTTGCCGACCCTGAAAGTGAGCGTTTACTTGCTGATAATATGTCAGGCTCGGGCGTTTCTGATAATGGGACCGTTATGGTAAGAATTTTTGAATAAAACATCGATCGAAATATAAACTTGATTTTTTTTCAGTGTGAATCTGGAAGCGATTACTCACCGAACAAATTACCTCACTCAGTTTTAGCAAAATCAATATCCCCACCTCCTCTTAGGCATCGAACATTAATACAACAACGCTCAGGACCAGCAACACTGCAATCCAAGCCAACTAAATTCCAAACGCCACGTTATCCGGAAGAGCAACAACTGAGGCATGTTAAGCCCGTATTATCACGGTCATCGGGCACGTCCCAATTAGCTGATTCAAGATATGATTCAGCGAATAGAGACAGTAGTTTAGGTGAGTATTAAGCTTAATCTTCAACAAGCATATTTTCTATATTTTCTTTTCATGTTCTATAGATTTTGTTTGAGGAAGATGTTTCTGAATTCATTATCTATCTATCTACTACTATCGAAACTCTTAAAAAAAATCATTCATAAAAATTGGCATTACTTTCAAAAAATAAAAATTATAACTTCGAACTAAAATGGATGGAACAATTCATTAAAATATTTTCTACAATTCAGGTATTCATAATCTTCTTGGTCACATTTCTTCACAACTTATGTATAGGTTATGCAATCTTCACAACTTATGTACAGGTTATGCAAACAAGATTGCACTTTCACACGGAGTTTTTTTGTTTTTATTTTGTTTTGGAAAAATAGTTGCTCAAAAACGGGTCCAAAAAATAACTGCTCTCCTAAAGCACTTTTAAATTAAATTTACTGGAACGTAGCCTATTTTAAGATAAGAAGCGGGAAAAAAGTATCACACCAAATAATCAGTATCTATGAAATATATATACCCAAATAATTAAATTTTGAGGGTCACTATGGCGTATACGCAACATTATTTTCTTTAGAATTTTTATCGCTGACCGGAATAATATTACCAATTTATTTGTTTATGATTGTAATCTTTTAAATGATATTCATTACTAGTAGTTCATAATTTTACAGGCAATATGAAAAAATCGCAGAAATACGTTTGAGAGACTTATTTTTAATATATTATACAAAAATAATAAAAATATTATTCAACCAACTGAAATTTAAATCATTTAAAAATGAGTAAAGAGTAATGAGGAAGGGTCTTGCAAAATATATCTTATTGTTAGTCAGTACAGTTGGAGAGATGTGGTCTTATTAAAGATCATGAATGAAGAAATTATTTTGTAAATTTGGTCATGCAACTACTTCTTCGTGTAGGTAGGTATAAGGAAAAAAATGATAATGTAATTTAAATCAGAAGTTATAGAAGTTGGGCTTTAATAATAAGCGAAAAAAGTTAATACTCATTCACGTGTATTTTTGAATAAAATGATATTAAAGTGAAGAATACAACTAAAAAATCGAAGAAAATTGGTTTTGATGCAAAATTGCGGAGAAACGGTTGTCCGTAGAAAAAAAAGTTTTGGGACAAACTAAAACTGTAGGCAATAAATTCTTGATTGGTTGTAAAAAAATTTTTGAGTGAGACGTATTTTGGCAATGATAAAGCCAGTTAAGGGAAAACAGAGCAAAAATCATATATGTAGGTAACTCGAAAACGGGACGAAAACGTGAAAATTATCTCTTAAGTTTTTCGACTTAAATTGACCCCGGGAATCCATAATTTTCATTTGGGGAGGTGACTGTATACATAAATCGTTTTTTTAAATTTCTAAATTTCATTGGTCGAATACTCAAGACTTAAGTCTATGGACTCATAGAAAATGGCAGATCATCGTATTTAGCACTTTAAAGTTATATAAGTCCATTTAAAGTGTACAATGCAAGAAATGCATTTTATCATTGTTTAAAGTACGGTACAGAGATTAGAGTCCTGCACAATATACTAGTATGTAAGATAAAACTACATGAATAAATAATTAATATAAAAAAGTACAAGTTTGCCCATTTTTCTTTCAAACTCATACCATTTGTTTGGCTAGTGACCTCAGTAAACTTTTAATTATAAGGAAGAATACTCGTAGTTAATTTTTAAAATTCCCTGGCTCACTGATAGATCTTGAAAATTATGGAGCACAATTCGTTATAGCAGAAACTTGAAGTTTTGCACAAAATAAGTTCTAAAGTAATAATTTTTGGAGACTATATTTGAAGGGTCAAAAATAAACTAATGATGAGGTCTTGTAGTATTTAATGAGCACTATCTGATGGCATCCTTACTTTTATAAAACAAATTTAAGCCTTGCTGAAAAAATAAACAAATTGTGTGCTTTTAATACTAAGTTGTATGGAGAACAAAATTTTAAAATACGTTTTTCTCGAAATGAGTTGGAATGGACTTGTGCTGTGTTTCCGCTGGAACCTTCATTTTTGTTTTTTTTTTTTTTTTTGTTTGTGAAAAAAAGTTTTTTTTTCTTGTATTTCTTTTTACTTTAAAGTAAAAACAAATTTCCTGAGAAAAAGAGCTTTAAAAATTTATGAAGCTCTTCCCGTTATCGTATAAACTTGAAATTTTGCTTGAAAAAATTGAGATTTTTCATTAATTTCTGCTGAATTAGTATTAAGCATTACAGAGAACTTTTTACTATCGTAATGATTGCATTTTCGGCGTTTGCGATTGCCAAATTCAAGAACTATTTACTATTTACGTTTGGAAAATAAAATTTAAAAGAACACATTTATTCAAATGTTTAGTCCCTATTCGTGTAATTATTAATTTGTGACTTCTGTTATATATTATTTATTTATTTTTTTCAACTTATGAATAAATATACATATTATGTAAAATTTTAAATTTTATTTTTAGATTCAGAAACGACGTTCACATCGAACGTTAATATTCGCGATGAAAGTGGCGAAGGTGGTGGTTCAAGCGACGAAAATCGTTCACTAATACAGCGAGGTAACTCTTATGAGAAATCTGAATCTGGCGGAGGAACTTCGTAGCATTAAATCATTATTAAAATTAAATTTCATTCAATTCGTATCTAAAAGCAATTTATTATGTCTATAATATAAAACAAAAAAAAAATAAAAACAAAAAAAAAACATCCAAGCTATCTTAAAGCTACAAATTAATACAAAAAAAAAAAAACAATACTTAACTTTAGTCACATCAGTCTACAATAAAAAAAAAAATATAATTATTTTTTAATGTAGTTAGGCCACGTTACGTATATCAATAAAAATGAAAAAATAATATAAAATGTACAGAACTATCATTCATAAAATCATAAAACACATTAAAATAAACAATAAAAGCCATCATTTAAAAATTACAACCGTTCAAAAAGTAGACTTTTGTGACTAAAATTATGTTAAATATTTAAACACTTTCTATATAATAAATTCATCATTTTTGTCAAAAATTCATTCACAAAAACACACTCACACACATTCACTCACTCACATAATACCTCTTTATAAATTAAAACTATAAAAAAAATGCATACAATTTTTATTAAGTCAAATAAAACAAACAAAAAAATACAATTTTTATATTATATAAACCAAAATATATATATAAATGTACAATATATACACACCTACATATATATATAAGAATATGTATATGAATACATCAAAAAATAATTCAAGCTTGATTATAAAAAAAAAAAGACAAAAAAAAACTATATAGATTATATATATATATAAATCTAGTTAACTGAAAATACAAAATTAATACAATATTTCGAAATAAACGATAATCAGTGTCAATCAATTTTTATCATCGAGATGCAAAGTAAAATAAAAAAAAAAAGTTATTAAATAAAAACACAAAAAAAAAGGTCATTATAGAAAATTATAAATCAAATTTAATGCAAAATCTTAAGCAAATAAAATAAAAACAGCAATCACACATAAAGACAGAAATAAAATAAAAACAAACAAAAAAAAGCCAACTTTTGAAAAATAACTTCTCTTTAATTTGTTGTATGTATTTTTAACACTAGGTATATTTTGTTAGTATTTTTAAAAAGTTATATTTATTTTTAAATTAAAACCGCTCTTGAAATATTTTCACATACATCAAAGTCTGTTGAATTTGTGGCTGAATTAATTATCCTTAAATTAATATACAGACACAGCTTCAAAATATCCATAAACTCAGTTTCAAACAAAACAAAGTCAAATTTTAGAATAACTTATGGACAAGGATAATTAAAGAATAACCCACTTCTTTTCTATTTTTTTTTTATGTATACGAAATAATGGCCCATGTGCATAAAGTTGAGATCAAACTCTCTTTTAAGAAAATTTTTTAATATCGAACTCAATTAAATTTTTTTACGTGATAACGTCTTATACACCAGTGAACACTGGGAGCATTCACGATAAACGTGATTCATCCTCATGTTCCGCCTGTAGATTGCAATTTCATCTTAAAGACAAGTTAAATGAAGCTGAGTCCAACTTAAGACAGCTATAAGTAATAAGAGTCAGCAGATCAAGGTGTAAAACTATTATACGATTTTTCTTTTGCACCATAGGTCTGGGGTTCGAGTCCCAAGACAGTCTTATAATTTTCGTTTCTTACAAATAGTTTTTCAATTTTCTTACGACGTTATCCCGTTATTATCGTCCATAAACCGAATTTACAGAATCAATTTTTCGCAATAAAATGGTATAAATTCTAATATCTAGCAGAACCAGCCTTTGAAGTTGTGCTTAAAAGTTAAATCTGAGTTACATATGTTTCGTTCAAGTAAAAAAGTTTGAAATTCTTTTCAAGGTTTCGTAAATTCGAAACCCAAACAAAGTAAACACGTGTCACATTCAGTTGATTACCATTCAGCTTGATATCGTGGACCCAGTAAGAGTTGAACTTTTTGTAGTTGGCAGATTCAATCATTTGATGAAATTAGACCAGTCCAAATTTTGGCAAGTAACTAAATCAACGGCTCACACAAACCACTAAAAAATCATACTGAAATGCTGAGAGAACTTATCTATAGTTTCAGCTAACAGTCTGATTGTTTGATCTTTCCATTTTTCTTGCAAAAGTCAGAATTTCAATATTCAAACTCAATAATGTAAACTTGCAAGAGTTCATTTTTAAAATCTAAGAAAAACTTCGTTCAGCCACTTTTCTTTCTAAAAACTTTGTAAATGTTTATTCAAATTGATTTTTGTTTTTTCTTTTCCAAAGAAAATTTATTATTAATTTTATTCTCAAAACAAATTTAAACTACATTATGGAATTAAGAGCACTAATGTATATGAAATGTTTGAAAGAGTACGTCTATGTTTCTCAAAATAAGGATGGCAAAACGCGCATTTGTAGTATATAGTCAAAACAAAAACTGAAATCCTTAATCAAAACTACATTTATAAAAATAACATCATCAACACAAAAAGAAAATCATGGAAAACTTAAAACCGTACCAAAAGAAAACCAAAAAAAAACTCTATTAAATATACTTTCAAGCGTATAATATACACATTTTATGCAAATTTATAAATCCTAAAAAAAAAAAACAATTAAAATTAAAGAAAAAAAATATGTATAAAAAATATAAAATTTATTAAAAAACAAAATGAAATGAATTAGGAGTGAATTAGTTATTAAATTGATGGCTTTTATCTGTGATTATTATAACTAAAAAAAAATAAAATTTAAAAGTAAAAAAATAACTATATTACCAAAAATTCGTAAAAAAAAAGAAAATAAATAAAAAGAAATGTTTATAGCACTTTTTTAGCTAAATTTAAAATTAAAAAAAAAATGTATGATTTATTTACAAGATAAGCATCTGTGAATTTATTTTTTACATCATGTTTTATAAAACATCAAAAATAAAGAGACATTATTTTGTACATTGTAAAATAGAATCATTGTTATATTACATAAATGTTGTTTTTTTTTTGTTATAAGAATTTATTTTTATAGTTCTTTTTTAATTATTTTTATTTTTTATTATTGTTATGTTTGTAAAGAATTTATTTATTTAATTTTTAATAATAAAAATAGTTTACAGTATTTGTTGTGTTTTATTTTAATTTTGATTTTAATTTCTATTTTCTATTTTATATTTTTATTATTTATTTAGTTCTATTATTCGCAGTCAATTGAAATTATATTTGGAATATTGTTTTTTTTTTTTTTTTTGGTTCAAGTTAAAGAAACTTAGTCAATAAAACAGAAGTATTGTAAGGATATTGTGTACCTTAGCAAGGTGCATTGAATGTTTAGATCGTTAGGCAATTGCAATGTGAAAGCTACAAAATGAATGATAAGGAAAAAAATGTTAACAATTATTATTATTAACTAAATTAATATTTTTCGTTATATTAGAAAATAAGAAAAACAAAATTTGTTTTAAAAACTCATGTATAAATATACATTTTTTTAATTTATACTTTTAATAATATACCAATATGCCAACAGAGATTATGATTGAAAAAAAAGAAAGTGATTTTATTGTTGTGTAGTTTGCTAATAACGTAATTAAAAAAAAAAAAAAAACAAAAAACAAATCAAACCAAAATTAATTTACTTCATGTCACCTCCCCACATCATTGTTTGTTAAATGAATTACTCAATTTTCATTGTTTACAACCAAAAGAAATACAAATTTGATTGCAGAAAAAGTTTTACAAATTTTTGTTTTCTCTTTTTAATAATTTCGCAAAAGCCTCCCATTTTTTTTTCATTTGAAAGAATAAAAAATTGAAAAATGCTCTATTCTATTGGTGTTTGTTTAGTTAATTTATAATTAATTTATATTTTCTTATTCGTGACGAATAGATTAATATTTTTGTAAAACTAAAACTATCCGTCCATTAGAATTGACCTGCACTGATTTAATACATATAACTGACTTCTTGAAGAAGACGGTTATGTTTGAATGTGAAGTAGAAAATAGGTCACTATTCAACATACTCATTTTAAATGCTGGTTACAAAAATTTGTTTTTATTTTCTAGTTTGGAATTACAACAATTCCTTTTTTAAGATTGACGTTTTTCTATTGAACTACACTCAGAGAACAAAATAGTTAATATCGGGATAACTATTAAAATAGTAAAAACAAAAAATAGTTATTTGTGACTACTTTAATAGTTAATCGAAGCACATGCATTCTCTAAATTAACCATTAAATAGTCAATTTTAGTATTTAAATAGTTAATAGATAATTTAAAATAGTTATCCTGGTTTTAACTATTGAAATAGTTATTTTTTCTCTGAGTATATAATTCATTCATTTCATTTCATTTCATTTCTAGGAAAACAATGATATTTCCATTACTTGTGTATAAGACTATGAGTAGCTGTTTTAGTAAATGTAATAGATCAACTCCTCATGAGTAGTTTACCACCTCCAATGGAGAGCGACTAATATTCGATGTAAGCAAATCTACGAATGCAGAAAATTCATAATATCCAGTCCAGTCTTGGGTTTTTATTTAAATCCGCGCCAAGAGAGTATAGCAAAACCCAAAACGCTTACACTCTCTGACTAACACATGCATTAATTATTTTAAAGCCAGTAAGCAAGTTGTTAAAGAAGTAAGCAATACGATAGCTTCTATCAAATCAAACAAAAACCGTCAGAATTATGAACTTGCAATCAAGTTTGGGTTGCAAATACCTTGTGCCACCTACTGGATATTAACCCTCTGTCGGCACACGGGTGCGAATTTGGCAGGACAAAAATGAATTCTTTTGGAATTGTGAATACAGTATTCGAATTCCTCGGAAAATTCTACATCAATTTCATATATGATACTCCATAAAATAGTGGGAATGAAAAAAGTTCTAGCGCCATGAAAAAGTATACACCAAATTCGCAAAAAAGAGGTGTGCCTATAGAGGGTTAAATATGTGCATACATGTGTATTTGAAAAATAATGCCATTTACAAGAATAGTAGGTACGTGTATTTTTGCAAATTTATTGTCCAACCAACATTTGTAAATCAGCATTTAAAAAGTTTTTTATGAATTCGTTGACTATTGTCATTAGGCATGTTCAGATAAACTTTTATGGTGTTTTCGTTTGGTAAAAAAATCAATTTATTTTTTGATCCAAATCTGTCAAAAAACTGTTGTTGCGACTACTTAATTGTAGTTGAACAGATCAAAAATTGTTTTTTTGACAGATTTAGATCAAAAAATAAATTGATTTTTTTACCAAACGAAAACACCATAAGTAAAACGAGTAACTGACGAGTTTTAGGGAGCAGTTATTTGACAAACTTTTCAGTCAGCTTTTTTAGTCCCTAACGCTTCTGAACCAACAAAGTTTTAAATCCAAAAACATTTTTGACAACAAGATGACGTTTGATCATACTTATCAATTTCAAACCATTTTAGTTTTCTATTGCAATAGAAATCTAGATCAGTTGTATGGGATTAAGAATACCTCTTGATATCTACTTGACAATTTTTCTACTGTTTCTCAATACTTTTTTTCAGCATTTAAAGAAAATATTATTATTTTGAGCTTGCTTCACAAAATAACTTATTTTGAAATACATAATTTTTTATCACAATTTAATATTTGAAGAAAAGTTGCAAAAAATTGGATTCATGTGAGAAACTTGTCCCACAAAATTATTTTGCTCTCTTTTAAAATCACATTGTGCCCTCAGAGATTTTATCTTGGTAGGGCGCACCTTATGATTTTTAAAGTGAGATAAAAAATCTCAGCTGTCGGCTTTAATAAGTTTGTCAAACCATCCCTCATTTTAATATGTTTCGGTTTTCGGTGTTTATGCTTTTACCGGTCAGAAACTGCTTTGAAAACCATCTATTCACCGATCGCATAGTTGAAACCAAATGTTATCCGGTAAGTTGGTGAATGTTGACCCCCTTATCTGGGAGTGTTTCTTGGAATAATTTTAATCTATGTATTTAACTATTAATTAGTAAAAACTCCATATGGGTTCACGTCTTTGCATAATTTTAGAGTTATGTTATACCGTAACTAAATTTGAGTTACCTTCATACATTTATTTAATTTTTAGAATGTTTTGCGCATTTCAATCTAAAATATTAAGCATTTGCTTTAACCGTCCACAATTAAATCTTATTTAAAGACTTTAATTGCAATCACTTCGCCATATTCACAATATTTGAGGTGGTACTTTTGTGTATTCTAGTTCTGAGTTTGTAATCTCAGATTTCTGCTATCTACTTAAACTTTAAGCCTTGTCCACACTATGTCGATGAAAAGCGTTTACATGTTAAAAAATGTTAAAAGTGCACAACTTCTTATGAGGTAAAATTGCCGTTTAATCTCTAATAAGCAGCTAGCACATCATTCACCGGCGTGTTTTATAAGGATGTTCATGATACAATGTCGGTAAACTTTACTAATTTACGACGAGAAAATGTTTACAACATTGTTTGAATGAGAACCCTTAAGAGTTACGTGTATTTATGCAGGGGCGGATCCAGGATTTTTTTCTGGGGGGGGGCACAAGGGACGGATTGGCAAAAAAAAAAACAGCAATAACAGTTAGAAATAAAGTGAAGTACCATACGACTGACTAACAAGCAGAAAATTTTAACGACCCACAGTGGTCTAAAACCTGGCCAAAAATATTTAGGCACATTTCCCACATCAAATAGGTACCAAATGACCAAAAAGTTATTCGGAAGGAAAAATTTTCATTTTCTTGTTACAGTAAAAGCCACTTAAGTGCTAACCCTCTTACTCCTGGATTAGCCGGAAGAAAAAAAATATGAAAAATCAGAAAATGCACGTACAATTCTGTGCTATATTAAAGTTAGTAATCTATTCTTTGTTTAATTTTTTGACTTAAGTTGTTTCACCAAATAGATTTTGAGAAATTAAGTTTTAAAGATGAAGTTTAAAAAAAAAAAATGTTTACGTTTTTTAATTGATTTTGTATAAAATTTTGCAATATTATGGACATAATTATACCATTAGTTAATGACCTAGTAGTTTTTAGTCAAATACTAAAGACTTCATTCTAATAAATATTAAAGTTCCTAAGAATAACAAAAAAAAACTGAATCCTACTTTTTTGCCGGGAAACCCTTTTTTTTTTTTATTTGCATTAACCTTTTGTAACCCAAGGTCGTAAATTTAAAAATTAATAAGTCAATCGATTGGCCTTTATCTTTAATAAAACACGTATTTTTTAAAAATTCAACAAAGTCATTATTTACTTAGTTATTTCGATATTTTGGGAGTAAAAAAAAAGTTTAAATAATTTATTTTGATATAAAAATTCAAAAATTCAAGCAAAAAACTATCTAATATTAATTTTTAGGCACTTTCCTAAAATCCAAAAATAAAACCCAGTGGGGTTTACTAACAAAAACTATTTTTTTTCTGAATTTCGTAGTTTTTATACAAATTTGCTTATTTTCAAAAAAAGCCCAACTTTCAACATTAACTGTCAATTAAAAACTATTGGTGCTATTTATTAGAAATTTGAAGTACTATTTCGATAAAGCAATACTTAAAGATTATAATATTAGAAGCTTCAAAAGAAAAAAAAATAGTTTGTAGAGTTTTTATGCAATCTTTTTCGGTTTGTTACAGAAATGTCACATGGGGCTACAAGGGGTTAAATTGTTTTATACCTCAAGAATATTGTGTTTAAATCGTAGGTCTCTTGGAGCCAAATTGACCAAGTTATAAGTATTTTAATACTACCCTTAGGAACGTTTTAGTCTTTTAGTCCAGAGTTCAAAACTTTAAATCGTTATCCTCACAACTAATGTTTTCAACGCCGGTGCTCCTCATAACTTCAAAACTACTGCACCGATTCTTTTGAAATTTAGAACACTATTATTTTTACATATTTTTAGAGGTATCCTTGGAGAAATTTTCTCAATAAAATAATATTTATAAAAATCTATAAGTAAGGGTCGCTTTTGAGGAGTTTTTTTTCAAGGGGTCTTTATTTTCGGGGTGCAAACTTGGGCAAACTTCTGAAATGCAAGTTTGTTCTACATATATAGCAGTTCTATAATGTATAGTTTATGCAATTTTGTGACTTGTTCCGCTATTTTAAAAACACTAATGTTGAAAAAAACAACGAAAAAAGTGCAAATTTTTTAACCCCTCTGTATGAAAAAATAGAGTTGCATATACAATTATTTTTTTTATATCATTCAATGTCATTCGATGTCCATATCAAAATTTTTCACCAAAATCACTTTGAAAATTCACTTTTTTTTTAATCGAAAAATCGTTTATTTATTTGTGAGGTGGAGCTTTTCATGGGAAAGGGATGAAACAATCAACAAAATTCGCATTTTCAGCCAGAAATAGACAAGAATTTCACTCAAGTTCTTTCTTTTATTATTCATAATATTTTTAAAACTCTTATAGTTTGATTTCCTTTAAGTATGAACTTTAAGTTCTGGGGGGGGGGCACGTGCCCCCGTGCCCCCCCCCCCCCCCCCTGAATCCGCCTATGTATTTATGTATGCTGATACATGGTACTATTTTTCAGCATAGCGTGGATAAGGTTTAAGATAGAGACTACGAAGTACAATCGTACCACGCATAAATTGTTCATTTCGCCAAAACTAAATTTATAACAGTCATTTTCATGTTTTATAAAGTGTTATATTTTTTTAACTATTTTTTAATTAAGTTTGAATTAATAATGAAGATTAAAAAATTTAATTAAATAAAAACAAAACATTAAAAACTGTTTGTAATTTATTATAAAAAAAATTAAAAATAAAAGGTAATATTTTACATAGCCTATTAGAGACATATCAGATAAAACAAAAAGAAAAAAAAAAAACAATGAAAAATACGTGGAGGCTGCGTAATACTGTACAATTAATAAATAAACTATATTATATAAATAATAAATAAATCTATACATACTAATCGAAGGTTTTTTGTGTGCAAGCAAACACACAAAACTTTCATTCGCTTGAATTATCCAATTCGATCAATCTGCTTAATAAGCTTCATTCATTTAATCGTTAAAACTAAAACAAAAAAAGGGCTAACTATTGTAAAATAAAGCAAAGCATTGGGTAAAAATTATTTAGATTAGCTATACAACAACAAAAATGATTTATATGTATTGTATATATTATATAGATAAAATATACTTAGATTAACTTTACAAAAAAAATGATATAAGCACCATAGAAAATATACTTATAAATAGATAAAATAAAATAAAAACTGTATGAAACAATTAAAAAGAAAAACCAAAAAAAAAAACTAATTAAATAAGAAAACGAATATTGTACAAAAATGTGTAATATTATTATTTTATTTAATACAAACAAAATTATAGGTTGTTTTACTTTTTTTTTTGTTTTCGTGAGCATTAGATTATTTAGATAATGTGATTTATAACAATTAAATGTGTGTATTTCCAGGAAATTAAAATGAGAATTTGTTAAAGATTTTAATACATAATAATTTATAGAAGAAAATTTGAAGGAGATTATTGTATAAACATACCTAAATTCAATTCACTATATATATATAACTGCATTTTCAAAACAGTACATTATTATTATTTTGTGACAGAAAAAAAAACTTGCAAAAATTGACAAAAATTCAAACTAAAAAAAAATCATTAAAAAATGTTTTAAATAAAAATTGAACTTGTGTTTTTATATAAAAGTATTAGTTCGTCATTAAAATGCATGAAACTACTAACAACAGAACTGGATCTTGAACTAAAGTTAATTCGCAAACACAGACAATTAAAGCAAAGTTAAAATGGTCAGAAAACGGTAAGCAAAACTCAACTCGTTTAATTATTTGTTTAGCAAAAAAATTTCATTTGCTTAAACATGTTTAAGTAGACGATGAAAATTGACACAAAATTTGCCATTACTACGAATGCTATTAAAAAAAAAATTAAACCAATTGCGTTTCATTCACTCACTTTCTGCTCTCTTAATTAACAAAAAAAAACAACTGTGCGTTGACATGAAAAAAATTTAGAGCAATTAGGTACTGTTAAGAAAAAGTTTTATAGCCCCCGCACACTACAAACTTTCTATCGGCCGATAGTTAAGTCGGGTTGGGCTCCTAGTGTGCGCACAGGCAGCCGACTAAATAGTCGGGTCACTAGGAAACATTTTAGTTTGAAGGCAATTGTGTAGCAAAACAAACTATTTTTTCGATCAAACAAACTTTTAGATCGGCCGATACATAATCGTTGTAGTGTGCGCACTCTCATACATTTTAATTCTGAATAAGAGCCCCCGCACACTACAGACTTTCTATCGGCCGATAGTTTAGTCGGGTTGGGCTCCTAGTGTGCGCACAGGCAGCCGACTGAACAATCGGGTCGCTAGGAAACATTTTAGTTTGAAGGCAATTGTGTAGCAAAACAAACTTTTTTTTCGATCAAACAAACTTTATGATCGGCCGATACTTAATCGTTGTAGTGTGCGCACTCTCATACATTTTCATTCTAATTAAGAGACCGACTAAACTGTCGGCCGATAGAAAGTTTGTAGTGTGCGGGGGCTCTAAGAGACCGACTAAACTATCGGCCGATAGAAAGTTTGTAGTGTGCGGGGACTCTAAGAATACACAAAAGTTTTTTATTTGTTGGTTTACAAATACATTTGTAATCTTCAACAATTATTGTTAACAGCCGCTGTAAACAGGGTGTAATTGTATTTACCTCCCTGGCGGCTTAGAGCTAAAAGCTCCAAAACTGCAACTAACTGCAACCAACTTAACTTAAGACAAAATAAAGAAAAATTATTAAAAAGTAGTACCCACCCATCAATCCATCATTGTCTAATCTAAAATTTTGTATAAAACTTAAATAAAAAAACTATTGTAAGTAGGTACTTATAATTATATATTAGGGGTATTCACGATCCGATGCAACTGGTCTTGTATCATTGCAAAAGTGCAAAAGTGTAAAATCTTACAACACTACAACAACAAAATACCCTACCCCTATTGCAAAATAAAAATACAATGGAGTAAAATTATTTTTGACAGATGGCAGCTCACCGTCGCGTCGCCCATGATAAACAGTTTGTCTTTTTTATTCTGTTTATTATGGTTGTCGGTACTCATGTCCCGTAATTTTTAGTTTCTTTTGATTTAAAATAATCTGTGAAAATTAATTAACCCGAACAAAACGAAGAATTAAATTATAAAAAATGGAAAAAAAGAAGAAGCAACAGTGGAGGAACAACCCTGTTAAAAAAAAACATCATGGATTTCATTCATGCTTCAATATTTACTATAGATAAGAAAAGGGGCGTTCACGATCTATTGTAAAAAAAATAAAATTTTACATTTTTACTAGGCCTGTTGCACCAGATCGTGAATACCCATATTGTAATTAGATTATAAATTAATCATATTATTTTCTTATAATAAAGGATTTAAAGCATCGCTTAAAGAAAATAACTAATTCTTGTGTTTTTTGGCTGCAAAAATAGTTTTGGTTGCCACTAAACTGTGGCAACAACAATAAATGATTATTTAAAAACAAATAAAAATAATCGTTTGTTGTTTTTCACAACAGAAACACTCAGTAAAATACTGGGCTACCAAAAAAACATGTCTGAAATTAAATAATTCGCCATTCAAATTTGAAATGAGATGATTACCTAGATTACCTTTATATGTGAAATTATTACTTGTAATATGTGTACTGTGGCACCAGCCTATCTCCTCCCATAAACTTGATTTACCTATAAAATTAAGTTTTCGTTAAAATAAAAATTATTATAAATTCAAAACAATTTCAATTTTTTTTTATTTTTCTCCTCCCTCGTACATCGTTTTTAATAGCACTATAAGTACTCTGTGATAGCCTTATAGAAGCGAATACCACTTTCGGTTCTTGATGAGAATATTTACCGGAGTCTAACAGTGTACCTCTTTGCACACTTAAAGGAATAAATATTGACAACAATAGTGCCGTTCCATTGGAGGTGGTAGTTTACTCATGAGTAGATCTAGTACTACAATTAACTCGAGAAGATAGAGATAGGAATGTGTAGTTGTTGTACTAGATTTCTACTCACGAGTGGAACAGGGCTACAGTAAGATAATTTTTAGATCACATTTTTTTTTCTCCGTACTGTTGAAAACGAATATGTCATTTTTAAGGTGGATCCAGGTCGAGCTGTGCACAACTCCGCTGAAATTCTTTATTTAATTTTTGCTCAGCTCAATTTTGAAGAGAATTTTTAAACATAAAAATTTAGATCGATCTGCGCACCTGCTAGGCTATTGCTGAAAAATTGTCGGGTCCCAAAAACCAACCAACAGTTAAATATTTTTGTATTGATTATGGTCAATCTGTTGAAACCCTAAAAACTTACATTTCACAGAAAATTTAAAAACCTATTGTGAATGAAACCTAAAATTCTTCATTGCATACTTTTTGCCACTTATCTATCTCGTTTTTTTTTCACTTTTCAATCTGTCAGTGTCAAAAGAAGGTAAATTTCTCTAAAAAAATAATTTTTTCTTCCCCAAATTTTTACTCAAAAACTCACAAATTCAATTAATTTTTAATTATTAAATACAAATTGAATGATTCGCAAATATATACAAAAACATTTGTGCATTATCTCATATCCCCAACTTGTAATATTCACCCAAATTACCTTCCGTCATTATTGGAAGAACATGGATTATTCCACGCTACATCCTCCTGCTAGCGTGCGTGGTATGACCACACTCGATCGTAATGCATTCCACAAAATTATCTCGATTCCCAAATTAATAGTCACAGATCGAAATTCACAAAAAGTTATTCCATTGATAAAGAAACTTTTACTTAAAATGGATCGTTTGAAACCAGTTAGACCATTGATAAAGGAGGAAGGTTTTAAAGAGATTCTTCTTCATCCTGGTCCTGTCACTGGTTGGGAATCACTTCCCAAAGAACTCGATCAAGTCGGAGTTGTTAAAACAGATTTTGAATTTGGTGACTTGGAATTGTCCTATGAAAATTGGCGCGCAGATGAAATTTTGAAATGTGTCCTTCCCGAAGACGATGAAGGTTTAACTTCTTATTCCCGTGTTGGACACATTGTTCATATTAATCTGCGTGACCATTTGCAACCTTACAAGGCACTCATTGGAGATGTCTTGAAAGACAAAGTCCCTGGTTGCCGGACAGTTGTCAATAAAGCTTCAACCATTGACAATGTTTATCGTAACTTTCCCATTGAATTGATTTGTGGGGAAGAAGATTACCAAGTTGAAGTCAAAGAAAATGGTGTATCATTTGAATTTGATTTCTCCAAAGTCTATTGGAATCCACGTTTGGCCACAGAACACGAGAGAATCGTAAAAATCTTACAACCAAATGATGTTCTTTATGACGTTTTTGCAGGAGTTGGACCTTTTAGTGTTCCAGCTGCTAAGAAACGTTGTACTGTTCTTGCCAATGATTTGAATCCTGAAAGTTACAAATGGCTAGAACACAATGCCAAAAAAAATAAATGCTCTGGAAGCATTACAACGTTCAATAAAGATGGGAGGGAATTCATTCTAAAGGAAGTTCGAGATGATCTCATTCGTCGGTTGAACGAAGATTCTCCGAATTACAAAATCCACTTGACAATGAATCTGCCAGCTTTGGCTGTTGAATTTCTTGATGCTTATCGAGGACTTATCGACCCAAAAGAGGTTGATTTTGATAAAACTGACCTCAATTACCCGCTTGTACATGTCTACTCTTTCGCTAAAGGAGAGAATACCCAAGAAATTGTCCAAAAATTAGTGGAAGACAATCTTGGTTTGCCACTGAAAGATAATCTACAGTCAATCAGCTTTGTTCGGAATGTTGCACCAAACAAAGACATGTACAGAGTTGCTTTCTACCTTACCAAGGAGATTTTAACGACTTCGAAAAGCAAAGCTTCGAAACGGAGACCATCGGAAGGAGAAGTCGTTGAAGGAGTTTCAAGTCCTAAAATCCCATGTTCATAGAATCCATTGACTTAGTTTTTTTAATAAAAATGTTAATTTTCACCAAGATTGTAGTTTTATTGGAATTGTTTCCATCTCTTTTTTATTCACAGGCAACGGAAAAAAAGATGGGTCGTAATGCAAAGAAAGGCGCTAAAGGTAAGCCAGGAGCACCAAATAAATCAAAGAAGGATAAGAATGTATTCAAGGTAAACGATGCCAAGTCAAAGAAGAAGCCAAAGGAGGTTCAGGGTAAATTAAAAAAGGTAAGTGTTTCCATATCCTCCCCCTTCAATATTAGACTTAAAAATAAATTCTCTTTTAGATTAAAGAAGCAGTTAAAAATAAACAAGAAAAAGTCGATGCCAGTCTTAAGACTTTACACAAGGACATGGTTGTTAAGAAGCCTGTTGTAGTTAAACCAGCTGCTGGTAAGAAAGGCAAGAAAGCTCCAGCTAATGCAAAGAATGTATCAACTAAATTGGGTGATCTTAAAGTGTAAATTCTACCTCATCCCATCTATAGTAAAAAAAAAAAAGAAACCCATTTGAACAATTTAAACGAATAAAATAAAAAAAAGAATAAATTTTTAAAAAAAGTTAAAATCAAAATGAATCAAAATCAAAAATAAAATGTTTTACCTTTGTATACAACATTTGAGTATATAATATATCGATTTATATTTGTTTGTTGTTATTGTATTTGAGAAGAAAAGCAAATATTAGTTATGTTTTATAAAAATAAATAAAAATGAGAACAACATATTTGTAGACCAAAACAAACCAAAGTATATGAAAGCGTTTGCTAAATAAAAATTACAAAGTACAAATTGAAAGAAAAATTATGTTTTCATTTTTAGGAAATGATCTAGAGATATTGCAGTCAATTAGAATTTAATTGTGGTATGAAACAGGATGATTGACACACCAACCAATCTTATAAGTATTTGTTTATTTAAATTTTTTTTTAAATATTTTTGCATAACTTAAAATTTTATTTTTAGGACAAATCGTCCCGTTTCTGCTTGAACCTCGTAACTACATTTTTTTAGAAGATTGTTTTTTCTGATCGCTTTATAACTAACAGATAGAATAGATGCAACGGTTTAAGTGTAGAAATAAGTCAATCAATATGCTTTAAACATAGCTTAATTGCTCTTTGTTCAATTCATGTTTTTAATTTTGAGAAAAATGTCTATTTATTTTAAGAACTGAACAAAATTTGCCGTGTAGATACGTGGTTCAGGCAGAAACGGGACGAAATACTAACGGTACCTGTCTAATAACAAAAATAAAAATTATTTTTCTCAAAAACGGTTTCAACGATTTTAATTAAAATGTTTGTGTGTTATTATGGCTTTTTCATCCAAACTTTCTTTCTTTTTCTTACATTCCGAGGCCAATATTTTTTCACCAAAGTCTCGAAATTGGTTTTGAATTGAAGATACGAGTTCATTATCAACATGACTATGCATTTAGGTAAAAAAATTACAAATTTATTTTTTTCAGATTTTCGAGAAAAAATCAAGGTTAACCCCTTGCCAAAAAAATTTACATTTTCAAAAACTTGCTCCAAATCCATAAAATGAGACATCAAAAGAAAGGTCTTTTTAAGCTCTATTCACAACTGAAAACCAAGTTTCCTAGAGGTCTAGTTCCTGAGATATTTCCATACAAACATTTTTGTTCTTTTTTTTTCTTTTTCTTACTTTCCGAAGCCGATATCTTTTGACCAAAGTCTTGAAATTGGTTTTGAATTGAAGACACGAGTTCATTATCAACATGACTATGCATTCGGGTAAAAAAATTACAAATTTATTTTTTTCAGATTTTCGAAAAAAAATCAAGGTTAACCCCTTGCCAAAAAAATTTACATTTTCAAAAACTTCCTCCAAATCCATAAAATGAAACATCAAAAGAAAGGTCTTTTTAAGCTCTATTCACAACTGAAAACCAAAATTTTCCTGGAGGTCTAGTTCCTGAGATATTTCCATACAAACATTTTTGTTCTTTTTTCTTTCTTTTTCTTACTTTCCGAAGCCGATATCTTTTGACCAAAGACTCAAAATTGGTTTTGAATTGAAGACGCGAGTTCATTATGAACATCACTATGCATTCGGGTAAAAAAATTACAAATTTATTTTTTTCAGATTTTCGAGAAAAAATTAAGGTTAACCCCTTGCCAAAAAAATTTACATTTTCAAAAACTTCCTCCAAATCCATAAAATGAGACATCAAAAGAAAGGTCTTTTTAAGCTCTATTCACAACTGAAAACCAAAATTTTCCTGGAGGTCTAGTTCCTGAGATATTTCCACACAAACATTTTTGTTCTTTCTTTCTTTTTCTTACTTTCCGAAGCCGATATCTTTTGACCAAAGGCTCGAAATTAGGTAAGTAAGTTCATAATCAACAGGCCAATGCATTCATGTAAAAAAATTACATATTTATTTTTTTTTAGATTTTCGAGAAAAAATCAAAAAATTGCCAAAAAAAATTATATTTTCAAAAACTTCCTCCAAATCCTTTAAGTGCGATATCAAAAGAAATGTCTTTTAAAGCTCTATTCACAACTGAAAACCAAAAGTTTCCAGGAGGCCTGATTCCTGAGATATTTCCATATATTAAAACCGAGAAACTTGAACTCATTGTTTCTGCAAAAATAAAACCCGTAACGGTTTTAACTCCAACATTAAAAAAATATAATAACCATATTTGGAAAAAAGTTGTTGAAAAATCAAAAGAATTTTATTTATATTTGTTTATATTATTTAAAGTGATTTACATACACTCAGTTTGTCGATTTGTTTTTAAATATACATATAATTGTAGATATATATTCGGCTTGTAAATAAAGTAGTAAATTTGAATTGAATAATTTGTTCGATAAAATACAAAGATTTATAACAACAACAAAAAAAAGTGTAAAAATGCTTACCCACTTATAAACACACACTTTGTATGTATGTACATAAATAACTATATATAAACATAATTTGATTTAGTTACAATACACTTGGCTTACAAGAATACATACATATATATTTAAATTATTTAAGTCATTATTAAGGAAACACTATCTATTTAAACAAATATTTGAGTTCTTTTTTTAATCTTTATAAAACTTTGAATAGAATATACATGGGCACTAAATTTTACAAAGGCAAAAACGTTTATCATTTCCTCAGAACAGTAACAATCGTTTCATAGCAAAAATGCATTTTATAAATTTTGGTTTTCTTTGTGCTTTGGCCTAAATGGACTAGAATTCGTGAAATTTAAATGTTTTACTTTATTGTGCGCATCATAAGAATATATTTTGTTTCAATGAGTGTGATAATGTTGCAAAAAATATTACAGCTTAATCCTTGAGAATACAAAAATGTAAAATATTGAGATTGTGCTCTTTGGAAGTTCACATCTATAGAAGACAAATAAAGCGAGTTGTGCTGTCTGTTTTCAGTTTTTCTCTGCTGATTAAAACATTCCTGGTCTGTCAGATTCTTGGTTCCCTGATTTCTCAAAGAACATTGCATCCTTGACGGAAATAAATAAAAAATATATTTAAAAAAAGAAAACTTATGGCAGGCATTTGATAAACTTACAATAAGGAATGTGGCTCCTAGAAGAACAGCTTTCATTCGAACATCCAAATCCATTGGGAAATTAATTCCAAAGAAATCAGCATCAGTAAACATTTCTCTGGCCAGTCCGGACCATTGTTTCGAGATCTTGCCAACTTTCTCCCCAGTCAATGAAACCACCTGAAAAAAAGAAAATATTATGATATAAGAAAAATTATTACTTTCCTGGTTGAAAATTAATAGTACCTCAAAATCTACATCGCCACACATTGAAAAAGTACAAAATGGACCCTCAATTCGTAGCATAGTTTCACCCCTTTGATTATTAATTCTAAAAGATGGCGAACATAGGGACCATTCTTGTTCAACTGAACCAATCACATTGCCTGGTGGTGAGGAAACTTCTATCGTTTGCAAACAACACGGGAAACAACATTTATCACAAGCCAATGGACGATTTAAATGTATAACTTCATTTTTATAATTATCAAAGATTCTCATATCGAATGGACGGGAGGGACCGCAGCAATTACGTGTGCAGCAATCGTTGTCCTCTGCAGCAAAGTAAACATTTTGGCCTAAACTATTTTTGATTGAGAACTTATTGTTAGTTTCGAAGCCAGTAAATGCTTCGAGTAGTTCAACTTTTTGCTTAACTAAGAGTTGGTCGATAGTCATAAGGTACTCCAAGCCGCGCGGACAGTTCGGAGCTCCAGCGGGTATAGTCATCCATTCGCCTGAAAAAAATATAAACATTAAATACAAATACATATTTAGACTTCTTAAAAGTTAAATTAAACAAGTTAAAATTAAAAATAAATTAAATAATAATGGTCTTGAAGAAACTCTAAAGCTAGACCAACATCTGCTGAATGTCTCATTACATATTATGTACAATGTACATTATATAACATCCAATGAATATAATTGCACTCTCACTTTAAACCTTAATAAGACTTTACAACTTGAAATCCTTTTTAAGGAAAGACTGACAAGAAGATATCCTAAGCTTATTTCACTGATCGTTTAAAGCTGTAGTGTTGGTTTGTAGTCTATTCGTAATGCCTGAATGTCTCAAATGTTTTTTGTTTATTTGTCTTTAAGACTTGCCATGAACAAAAAAAAGTTTCTTATATGAAACTATTAAATCGGCCATTTCAAATAACAGAGAAGACATATTGACCTTGTTTCCAGTTTATCTTGTTGAAGAAGCAATCTTTTTTCTTGAAACTTGGTAGGTCTTAAGGGCCCAGGATAAAGTTGATGTTCTAGAAGTTTTACGAAAAAGTACTTAATTAAAAAGTACCAAATTATTCACAGATAAAGCGGTGACGGAGAAGACGCATACAATTCATCTCCGATACCGTCTTTGTCTGTTAATTATTTAGCTTTTTTGAATTAGTTTTTCTTGAAACTTCTAGAACTTCAATTTTATCATGAGCCCTTAACACCCACCAAGTTTCAAGAAAAAATATTGCTTCTTCAACAAGATAAACTGGATAATAAGCGTGAACATGTCCTAAAAATGCCGAAATTTAAAAAATACTACATTCAATGGAGTACAAGCAATGCAATACAGGCAATTTTTTGAAAAAATAATAAGTAGCTATTGGCTACTATTAAACAAATAAAAAGTATGCAAACTTTTTTCTCAAATTTTTTGCATCAAATTGTTTTTTCAATTGGAGCAAAATACCAAAGACCAACTGAGTTAAGAAAGTTATGCAATTTAAAATCCCAATGGGTTGTCAAAACGGGTCATTATTCAAAGAAAGTCAAATTTTGAATAGCACAGCTCAGAATAGCAAAACACGAAATGACAAATAAATTCAATTTAGAATTCATTATGATACCTCTTTATTATATACCAACCCTTTTCTCTACTTTTGCACCCTAGTACTAGTTTATTATTTCTGAATAACACATTTGATTTATTTATAGTATCCCATTGAAATGATATTATTACCGCATCATCAACCCCTTTAAAATGATTTTGAAACACAAATAGACAGTAATACGAGTATACAACCAATCAGAAGATCATGGTCATTATCTTGTTTTGAGTATTGTTTGGCTACTTTACTTTATGCCAGCAAACTATATTTCTAGAATCAAATTTTCTTCAAAACATACTCGCTTACGACTATAAGGTCAACTCGGCCTACATAAACTCAATTGAATCAAATTGAATTAGTGAATATCGTCACTCGGAGGCCAAGTTAACCCTATTTACAAATTTAAAGAAAACAATTTCATTGGACATTGTCAAGATTAATCTGCCACCATGTTCGTCAAGTAGGTTATTCAGTTTGCAAAGAAATCTTTTTTTTGTTTGTTTCGCTGATTATCTTCTTATTATCGCGTAGCTAAGTCGATAATGATAAGAACAATAAATTTAAAAGTTTCCAAACAATTACTAATATTTAAAGACGCTCGCGATAGCTTAATGTGACTTTGAAGAAATTAATTAAGAATGACTCTTGAACTTTATTATCATCTTGGCCACAAGGGAGGAATAGCTATTTCCTATTATAAAAGATTATACCTTCTGTCTTCATCCGATAAAATTGTTTCATATCCTTTTTTCTTAGAAGACTTGTTTATTCGCAGTGATCGACGGAATTTCTTTCCCAATGACTTGGCTTCCACCATCGATGGCGTGACAAAGGATATTTTTGTTCTTCGTAGATTTGTATATTTCTCACACAATTGACTCCAGAGCACTTGAAAGACATTAACTTTATTTGAATCCTCCGGAGGATCATTGTAAAGTTCATTGGTAGATGTAAAATCAATCACAGCACTCATTCTTCACAAAAACCCCAACAACAGTATTCCAAAATTTAGTTAGTAACGTTCTCCCGTTTGAGATTGTTTGACTGACACTGGACAAGAACAGAATGAACTAAGCTAAACATCTGCAATCAAAACAATATTAGACGTTAGACACGACTAAAATAACCACCACTAGCGTAAGTAAAATTTAAGTATCATTTAGTTGATTAAGAATGATAAGAAGGGCGACAAAGACCGAGATATCTTTTGCGAACAATGTGAAAATGACTTTGAGATTGAAGTAGCGCGCTGCTTGAAACCACAGTAGATATACGATACGATTGAATCTATAACAACAAATGTACAGAAAACCGCAATGAGGGAGGATGTTAGGCAATAAACAATTGTCAGTTACAAAACAACGCGATCAACGCAACCCTTGCATTAGCTTGCTCTTCGACTGAGACAATGCATATATTACACTGCACATTGAACTTATTATAAGCCATATGAAATTGAGGAGCAATGGAATAATTATTGTTCTTCGGTGGGTAATCTTGATAGGTCAGAGGCTAAGTTAATGCTTATCAGTGTGATACAAGAAGAAATAAATGTTGGAAGCTAAATAATATAATTAATCTCTAATTAAGACAATATTATATTTGCGACTAAATTTTTCTTTTAAACAAACTGTTCCAATTTACCGAGAGATTAATTGAGGATTTATTGACTTTGGGTTCGGTATGAGAAATGCATATTTAATGAGGTATGTGTATATAAATGCACTGATAGTGAAAGTTGTTTTGATAATAAAATTACTTAATGGAAAATGAAATGTAACGATCATGAAAATTACCAACGTGGGAGCAATGATCAGGAGAATGTTTTATTGATAGGAGTGATAATTAATATTTTGTTTCAACATTGAAACAAATAAATAAATAGAAAGAATTGATATAATGCATTAACTATATCAACGTTCAGCAAAACCGCCTATTTTAAGAGTACACTCTGAATTGTCGTTTAAGAGTGTGGTGTCTGTAATCGATATTTACTGAATCTGAATGCATTAACATAACACACAATTTTATTAGAAATTTCATACTATCATATATATTTGTCTTTGAATAATCTACTAGTTTTGTTTAAACGCAAAATTGTATACAAGTTCATACTAACATTTTCGTTATGCCTTCAATCTAAAAATTTGCTTTTGGCTCTCAGGCTATTGTATCAAAATATTTTCAGTAACATTGACGACTTGGGAGCTATACGCAAAAAACGTTTTTTGAAAAAATAAAAATAATTCAAAACAATTTTTTTTTTTTTGAGAATCGTATGGTCTTCAAGATTTTTATTGAAATATAATATATTTATATAGCTATTACCGTTTGAAAGTTATATGCGAAGAATCGATATTTTTGACTCAACTAGATTAAATTATTATAATCTTTGAACAACAACAACAAGCCAGTACACTACGCACTGCGCTACCTCACCACATGATTAGCTTCACCCAATTTTAGGCTTTTTAGTTTATCAACATTTCAAATGAATAGACTTAGCATTTTTACTAGCTCCTTGAAGTATGATTATTGTTATTGGGCTCTTTCATGTTTTTCTCCATACTCTTAGGCATATCAACAATTCGTTGCATATACGAAAGTAGGGAAGTGATAAGAAAGATTTTAGACGCTGGTCTTGATTAGTTCTATATTAAGTTTCATTTTCGTATGTTTCCATACTTGCAGTCAGGCTGCTATTTAAATTATGTTATGACACTTTCAAGATTCGCTTTTTGACTTATGGGTATGTATTCGTTATGACAAAATAGATATACATAAGTGGTATTAAAAATTACAACATTCCATTCAAATTAACACTTTGGATAAAAGTTCACATTCACCCCTATTATGGATGGCGTTTGTCATAAAAATACAAGAAAATGACTTTTTCTAGAAGCGGCAGCCGTTCTTCCTTATGGCACCACAAATGCACTACTTAAGCCTCAATTTTGGCTTCCAGAGCATGTCGTTTTTGTGTCGTTTTATGAGAAACGCCAACCGTAAAAGGGTTGATTATTTATTAATTCATAAGACAGGTTACGTAATGTTAAAGTCGAATGATTATTTGCTTTATAATAAAAAAATATAAACTAACCGAGAAAATGTTTAAAAAAAAAGTTGCGTATACGCCACATTAACCCTCTAAGTAAAACCGCCAACAAATAATTTAAAAAAGTACTTCTGTTTAAATTATGTAACCAGTTGACTTTTGAGTATTCACGGACCCTATGTAAATGTACATTATAATAAGTGAAAATAAGTTTTTAATTTTTACCCAAAAATCATTTGTAAAAAAACACGTACGTCAAGCTTGTTTAAAGACTGCAACGTAAATCGGTTCGGCAGACATTCATTATCTTTACAATTAGAGTAAAGCTAACGGATGGTCTTGATGATATTAATATGGCGCTACGGATTTTAATTCGCTTTCTGATCTAAATATCCCTATGAGCATCGCAGACGCTGGCTGTTTGTCCTACTGTTCATCGATCCTAACGCTTAACGAGTGTACGGAGGCATGATCGATGATTTCATCACACAAATTGAAAAACATTTTTGGTAATAAATCAATTAATTTGAAGTTCGTGCAAACCCAAATGTAGAAGATAGCCCTGTATGTTGTACTTAAATATTTAAGTTTCGTTTCAGCAAATGGCGTTATTTGTATTTTATTTAAAAAAATGAAATTAACTTTCCATACAAGTCAAATTTTTAAAGCAACATGCTCGATTTCCGAAACTCTTTCAATATCATAGAACTACAACGGACCAATCAGTGGCCTAAGTTTTTCAGTTGTTTTTCTGAATCCGTAATAACCTACGATATGATATGAGCCGTGTGTTATTGGTGGTCAATATTTTACTTAGTAAACATTTTATGATTTAAAAACCATTAAACGATTATTTTTTTTTATTATTAATAATATGACTCACGCATTTCGCTAGGCGCCATATTTTATCTTGAGTAAAATGTAAAATATAAAAATCTTACCGGGTCCAACAGCTCCTGGTGGTGGCATCGGTCCAGTTGGTTGATTAACTATAGGTGGTTGAGGTCCATAGCCACCATAGCCTGGTTGGTGTCCACCATATGGAGGCTGTTGCCCACCATATGCTGGTTGTTGTCCACCATATGGAGGTTGTTGTCCACCAAAAGCAGGCTGTTGTCCAATATATGGAGGCTGTTGCCCACCATATGGAGGTTGTTGACCGTTAAATGGTGGAGCAGCACCACCACCATATGGCGGTGGATATTCTCCTTGATTTACCGGAACATAACCCTCAGGTGCACTGGGAGGCTTGAATCCCTAAATTATATTATATATATATAAATAATGAGTTATTTGGAAACCATAAATGTAGCAATTAAATGAGAAATATAATATTCCATGCTTTTTCTATGATTTTTAAATGATGAGTAAATGGGTTTTGTTATAATTCTTCTTCTTCATTCAAGCGCCTTCTGAAGAAATAATTTGAGATTACGTAGAATCTTACGACGTGTCTCACTGAGTTAGTACAGCTTTTCAGGAGTCAAAATGAAATCTGCCAGTTTACAGCAAATATTTAGAACGCTGTAGATTAGCTTAGGCCAGATCTGCTTGGTAGCTTGACAATTGGTGATACTTGACTATATATTGTTTGTTTTTCTATAAAGATTCTTACTATAGCATGAGCTTGCACATAGCGTTGGGTATGCTACGCATAAAAAATTATCCGTTTGTTGTGGTTACAAAGAATTTATTATACTACACTTTTACATATCTTACCCGTCTACAACAAATGATTACTAATAATAAAAAAAATATTGTTATTGTTTACAATGTAAAATGTTTACTGAGCTTTGTACATAGTTTCCAATAAAACACGGCTTTGTCGTTTTGGTAGTATTTCGCAATCAATATGAAAATAACTTTCCGAAAGCCACATAAACTTTGAACACATCATAAATGATAGGTTTTAATCTAATTTCTTACCTCTTTTAAAAACATATTTGCTTAAATATTCAAGGGGGAAGTGATAATGTTATGCAAAATAAATAATAAAACGCAGACAAAACTTTAGACAAATAAATTGCACGACTGGGGTCGCACGTACTTGCTCTTATGCTTAAAGTAACTATAATGTTAAAGCTTTTCATTCAAGAAATTTAAAATTTGATATTTTGAAGAAATTTCATAAGTAGTATAAAAAAATTAAATCTGTTTTTATAATTAATTAAACTCCGTTTTAAATTATCTTAAAAAAAATAAAAAATATGCCATTTTATTTCTTGTATAAAAAGGTATTTTTAGAAAAAAATTTTCGAAAATTGTAGGAGCCGTTTTTTAAAAAAATAATTTTTTATATATAAAAATTTTTTAACATTTTTCAAAAAAAAAGTTGGTATGCCATTTTGAAGAAATAATTAATTTACACATAAAAACTAAATTTCAAAATTTTTCATTGATTCGTTTTCAAAAAATTGATTTTTCAAAAAAAAATTTTGAAATATTTTTAAAAAAACCAAAAATGCGTTTTTTGAAAATTTTCTAAAATTTTATTATTATCTTTACTTACACACTTTTGTATAAAAATTTTCATTTAAATCGGGTTAATGTTGTACGAGATATTCAGAAACGAAAAAAACCGTTCTATGACAGGTACCGTTAATAACGGTACAAAAAATATTTTTTTTATTTAAAAAGTTGGCTATTATGTGTAGTACTACACACAAAAATTTTAATCAAAATCGTTAGAGCCGTTTTTGAAAAAAATTAACTTTTCTATTTCCGTTATATGGCAGGTACCGTTAGTTTTGGTCATAAAAAAAAAATTTCAATTTCCCCTCTAGGGAATCACCAAAAACTGCTAACCACCAAGTTTGAAGAAAATCACTTCACTCGTTTAGGCTGCAGCTCCAGATACTGTCTCTATCACACACACACAGACAGACAGACAGACAGACAGACAGACAGACAGACAGACAGACAGACAGACAGACAGACAGACAGACAGACAGAATTGCCGGACCCACTTTTTTGGCATTCTCCATCATCGTAATGTCATGTAAAATTGTTATCTCGAGTTCGATTTTTTTTACGAATCCTAAACTTGCCCTATAGTACCTATATCGCAAGTAAAAATAGTTTGACTAAATTGAACTTTTTTTTTTTTGACATAAATAAATATCACAGTTTTTAACCGGCTGTTGCACGAGTACAAATGACAAAAATATTGCAAATCAGAAATTTGTACAAAATAAAAATTCTTAAAACAAGAAACTCGTGAGCAAACAATTCTTGTTTAAGTTGTCACACGTTTTATTATCAAAGCAAAAACAATCTAACAGGCGCGTCTCACAAAGAGATTTTTTTAAGTTAGATAAAAAATCCCAACTGAGTGCCCGTTTTTTTTTTTTTTTTTGAAGCTTCTGAGATGAAGATGAAGTTTGTGCGAAAAACTAGCGAATAGATCGACCGATTTGGATGATTTTTTTTACGTTTATTATAAAAAAAGTAAAAAAAATACCAAATCAAATATTTAAATATATTTATATTTAATATTAATTTGAGATCTGACTACTTCTTTTTGGATTTTAAGGCGTTACATTTATGTAAATCTGAGAATCTAGGTAAAGAAGCCCATGCCTTCTAACAACGAATTTAATCTTCTGGCAGAGGTTTTTGGCGCTGAACGCAATTATAATTAATGCGGGTAATATTGCATTAATTAATTAGTTTAAAATTGGGTAGAAATTTATTTGTAAATGAAAAACACCGCAGTTTTGCGTAGAATCGACAAAGTCACAGATTATGGAAGAACTATGAATTGTAAGCATCTTGGAATGAAATTTTTAAAATATTCATTCATTTTTTTATAAATATGTAATTTGAAATCGATAAAAATCATTTACAATTAAAATAAAATTTAAAAAGAGTTACCATTAATATTGATTTAAAAAAATAGAAGTATTTTTATGAAAAGACTAGCAGACCCGGCGGACTCCGTTACGCCTTTTCTGCTATTTACTTCCAATTTTGGAGTGTGTCAATCTTTTCCAAAAAAGATCGGGTCACAATATCAAATACAGAGGTCGAATCACCGCACACGATTTAGATCATACGTTAACGTTTTGACTATTGCTCTCTCTATTTAATCAGTAGAAAAAGATAGGGACACATAGCAACCATACGTTCACGAACGTATGCCGTAGTTCGACCCCAGGTCTTTATAAATAAAAGGATGTGGTTTTGGAGTTCTATTGATCGCATTATCAAGATTGATTTTTGTAGGCCTAAAGTTGATTGAATGGCCGATTTTCAGACTTCCCGACATACACAAAATTTTCGAAAAGATCGTTCCAAGAAGATATAAAAAAATTTGGCTGGACCACCCTAACAATTTAGAGGTATGAAAAATAGATGTTGGCCGATTCTCAGACCTACCTGATATGTGTACAAAATTTCATAAAAATCAGTCCAGCCGTTTCGGAGGAGTTTGGTAACAAACAGTGCGACATGAGATTTTTATATATTAGATAGTTTTTTTTTTTTAATAGCACTACCACTTTTGTTAACAAAATTGAAATAAGCATTTCCAAATAAGTATCGTCGGCTTAGAGTGTAAATCTGCTAACTCTACTTATAATTGATTCCAAATTTGATTAAAAATACAAAACGCTTTCAAATCTTATCAATTCTTTAACATTTTGTAGTATAGAAACTAAAGTATAACTTTATGTTGATTTGGATTTTATTTTTTAACAAGAGCGTTAAAGTGGAGCTTCACTCTAAGTTTACGATATTTGTATTGTTCAAGATTTCAAAATATATCCTCTGCACAGTGCTAAAAACGACAAGTACTAGGTATGAAGTTAATACGGTATTGTCCGAAGGGCAGACTACAGATGTTCCCCGCATAAAGTGTGGAAAAAACCTACTCTTTGGCACAAAGTTATAGCACAGGTTATGATCGCTTAAGCGATTGCGACGAAAAAACTGTGACAGACTTCGGAATATTAATGTTATTTTTTTAAATAAAGCTTTTTATTTACAAATATGCTCAGAAAATATTACAAAATCCTTCTCCGACACCAAGTCTTCTCTACGGCCCTGCGCGTACCTATTCCATGATACAACTACCAGCTGTATCATATCATAATCGTTTGGTACATGAATACATTTCACAGATAATATTTTTGAATTTATCTTAACCCGTGCTAAAAATAAGTCAGTTATTTAAATTTTGCTTATTTGTTAAGTTTTGCATTTATTAAAAAAAATGCAATTTACAATGCGTCCCACGTTTCAATCAGGCAAATTGGTTTCAATTTAATCAATAATATTTTGGTTGCTTGAAAAGTGAATGCATCAAAATCAAAGCGATCGTGTCATGTTTGTAAAGTATATTATGAACGCCCCTTATAACTCCTGAATAGCGGCAGTATGATTAAAAGTAGATAAGTTAAAAAACACTTGTGTTTACAATCAGAATTTTCATTTTATCGTTTTTAGGAAATGACACATCTTGTATAAGTTTTTTTTGTGTTTCAGTGTACAAATATATGCAAAACCTTTGAAATTAAGATAACTTTAGTTTATAATTACTACTCTACATCATATACATATTTGTATTTAATTGAAGCGATGTATATTTAAACGTTCTATATATTGGTAGGTACAGTGAAAAAAAAAATTGTACCTACGTTTTCAGCTTGGATTGGAAAAACCAAGAATTAGTAGCAGTGGCTATAGTATAGACTAATCGCCGCTGTACTTTACAACAAAAACCTTATTGTAAATAACAAAACTAACACATGCTCCGAATGTAAACAAAAATCTATGCACATGTTGACACAGCTGACTACTCTACATTATAAAAAATGCTCGTTTCATCGGAAAAACTGCATATTGAGAATTCAAAGTACCACACAAATACATGCATTAACTTTTCTCATTACTCATTCATATTTAGTCATAATTATAATGTAAAGTTATGGGAAGCTAAGCTTAAAATCCAGTTGGACTGGTAGATAATGTCTACGTCATACAACAATATAATTAAACATCTTAAATGCAACGTCTGCAAAGGAATTTTTAACAATGTTGTTTGATGCTAAAGTATAGCTTTATAAGTAATGATGTAAAAAAGAGTATACTTCATAAAAGGAAGCAGTCCAGTCTGAAGATGATACATATTGCAGAATAAATAGACTTTTATAAATAAATTAGGAGTTGGCAACCGAACAGGTCATAAGTATTTAGACTTTTTTTTTACAACACAAGCTTATCGAAGATGATACGAAATCTTATAGAAAACCCATCTTTTGTTATTGATTTTGTATAGAATAGATGCATTAGATAGAAATAATTTGCATTTATGAATGCCCATATTTTTGACACTTTAGATACCTATGAATCTCAAGAGCAAAGACCAATTGCAATGAAATGGCTATAGTGTCATTCTAAAGCTTGCCATTTGTTTCAAATAATGATTTCCCAATTCCTTTAAGAAATTCAAACAAAACAATGACGTTTCTTCTCAATTTAGGAAGTTCTTAACACAAATCATTCATTGATCTATCATTTTAACGTCTGGAAAAATTAAAACCTAATTAATTGGTTGCCAATTTTTTTCGTTAAAATTAACTTATTCGACCTCATACTGCAAAACATAAATAAAATGAAGACAAAAATGTATTTAAGAAACAACAAAAATGTTCACCAAATTGGTGACGTCAGTATTATTTTTATCAAACTTTGGACAAGAAGAAGAGCATTGTAGTAAATATATTTATGTGTACAACTTTGGCTGGGTAGGTACTTTTTTTTTTCTTGTTCTGTCTTACATGCATACAAATCATACTAGATTTTCTAAATAGTGATGATAAAATAAATATATAAAATTCCAAATGGAACTACTCACAAAATTGCTCCCTTGATTCGGATTATTTGCCTGTGGCGGTGGGTAACCGGCTCCAAATCCCGGAGGAACGTAACCGCCCTGTCCAACGTTGTTCATTGGCATCGACATTTTCTTTTAGATCAACAAAGAGATAAAATTTCTTATATTTAAATATTTCTTAGCAGAACTAAAGCAGAAAAAAGCATGATTGTTGATATATTTGACTGAGGAATATAGATACTTACCTATGAGAATATAAATGTGAATTTAAGGAAAAATTGGAAAGGGAAATAATTTAGCAAATGTTTACGTTTTTATCCAAAATATTGAATAGATTTTGCACTCTTGTATGTTCTCTGAAGAAATTTTTGGGCCACTATTAAACCGATTACTTTCGCTAATGCATGGATATGGAAGAAGATGGAACGGATATGGATATGGAAGAAGATGGTTCCCTATAAACAAATGTCAATTTTACTTAAGTATTGGTAAATGATGAGTGTAAAAATACAGGAGTGAATTTATATATTTTGGCAGTGATGAGGCGTTAAAACTAGTTGAGCAAAGTTAATTAATACATTTTGTGTTTGAATGAGAGTTGTATGGTTTATAAATTTTGTTTTTAGTGAAATTTTGTGAAATATTCATTTTGATAATAAGAGTTGTTAATTAAATAAAAACTTATTTAAGAATTTTTTAACTGGCGCCTTTACCACAATTCTTCAAATCATACTTTAACTTCGTCCCTGTTGTAATTTATTAGTGTTTGTGATAGGTCATTTCTTTTTATACATGCATAAAATGGACAAAATAAAGATGACAGATAAATAAATTACAGGGATGGCCGGAGGGAATGTAAGAATGCTGCCAAATTAACTCGACGTAACATTTTTATGCAGACTTTTCACGAGTCGATTTTAGTCATGCAGTTCTCCTCTTATATATTTTTGGGATAGAATCATGGTATAAAAAGACAAGGTATGATCATTAGAGTCGCCATTTTACAAAATGGAGTAATAAGTTTTCAACGTTTAATTTGGCAAAGTCAAAAGTAACAACAATTTCCAAGAAATTTTTTTTTACAACAACAATTTCAATAGAACAGCTGTCAAAAGCTTAGGAAGTCATCTTTTTTTTAATCTGACAGTTCTCGATACAGACTTTTTTTCTTATGATCATACTTTCTCTTTTTATACCATGGAATAGAATTACGGCATACAATTATACGACCATACTATTTTGACTATTGCTATCTCTATTTAATCAGTAAAAAAAGACAGACATAGCGTTAATACGTTAACGTAATGATCGTAATCGAATGCAGTAATTCAGCCCCAGAAACATACAGTGTGATACAGCAGGAATGTGCAAAAAAGCTAGATCGTGTAGGTTCGGTCGAGACAAGAAATAAATCGTATGGGAGGGGGTCTAAAAATACTTTTCTGAAAAACATTTCATATTTTAAATTCATTTGGGAAACATTGGTTTTGGCCTTGAAAAATATATTATTCTACATTCACAACTACTAAATATGAGCATAAAGTTTTAATTTGCATTTAAGGCTCAAGGAGAAAATATATAAAATTAGAAAGCATTATCGAAAACAAGTATTTCGGGACTTAAATCATTTATTTTTACATTTCATTCTCTCTTAAATCAAAATGGTCAAAATCATAATCTTAATTCAAAAATAGTTGAATTTCCATATCAGTTTGTATAAAAATATTTTATTTATCCATGTATTCCTTCTACAGTAAAAAACAGTAGCAGAATAAACTAGTGACTATCCATAAATTGTAACTCTGATAAAAGTAGCAATGTATACGGTAACGGACGGGGTTGTGGCGATAACACGGTAATGGTTTGTCTTTCAGTATCAACATCAGTTCTACAAAAATTAAAAAAAAAATTAATTATAAAAGAAAGAAAAAAGAAATCTAAGCTCTCTACTTACACACAGACAAAGCCAGCAACATTCGTTGAAATAACATCATCTTCAGGTGACTCTGCAAAGCTCAATGACAACAAATGATGCATAAGTGAAGGACTCGGTTGTACTGCCACCAATTTTGTGAGGTTATCCTCCGCTTTCATTCCAATAGGCATACATGAATCGGGCAATGGTGGTGCTCCAATTTTAAAGATTTTCACATCACTCCATTTGACTTCAAAAGAAAATGGATACAGCGGAGTCCGGAAACCATAGAAATATTCCTTAATTCTTAGATCTCGGGCATCGGTTCGTAAAGCTTTACTACGTTCAACTACTCCTCCACTCTTTGGCAATAAGACAACTTTTACAAACGAAGGTATATCACGTAGAAGTTCGTTATAAAGGCGTTCTTGATCGAGAACAAAGATTGCTCCCACTTCAAAGGCCTGAGCTGTATGTAATAAATGACGATAACCTTCTCCTTTTACCCAACCACAAGTGTTAATAACCATACCGGAGTATTTTGCTGAAAAGAATTCATATAATTAACTGGGGTTCTTTTTTTTTCTCAAAGTGGTTCAAAATCATGGAGGTGGGAAATTTCGAGGACCTAATTCTTAAGAAATCAACTTTGTTTTATGATAAAAAATTTCATGCTCAAATGTTCGCTTGAGCTATAATTTGTCGGTTTATAATCGAGCAGAGCACAAAAATGTGTATTTTTTCAATTTACGGCAAAACCCCAAAATTAATATTAGTCGTGTTTTTTCTATTACTCAGTAGCTACTCATTTTTTATTTTATTCGAAAACAATAATAAAAATTACACAAGTAAGTTTTTGTTATTGTTTTTCGAATAAAATCAAAAAATGAGTAGCTACTGAGTAATAGAAAAAACACGCCTATTATAAAAACGTTCCTCGAAATGGTGGTGATCTCTTTAAAACGACTTTAGGGTTCTAAAAATAGTATAAATGTGAATGATGTATTAGTATATTAAATTAGTAAGTCTTGAATAAATCAAATATAATGGTTAAAAGACCAATTTCTATAAAAAAAAATGATTTTATGCATGTACAAAATACCTAAGCCATAAGTAATTCTTTCTTTTGTTATTTTTTGTAACTTTTATGTTAAAAGTGTATATGACAGTAATACTTGGGTAGGATACTCATTAAAAATACCCAAAAAATGCACAATTATGTGTGTAAGACCACATTATTTATTCAGATTCTAAAAGCGTTCTCGGAAATGACGCGACGTTTCGACCTTAATTGAGTTAAAAGTGAAACGAAATATTTTTGTGATTATATTGTAGTGATCTCGAGCTTTGATCATAATATCAAAAAAAAAAAAATTTATTCTAAATATACCCCAAAACAAGCGTTCCCGGAATGACGGTTAATTGATGTACGCTAATAATAACATATTTAATATATAGTGGAATGATAAATCTATATAATGTCAACTTTAAAAACGATTTGTACGTTAGATGATTAAAATGCTGACACTTTAAGAACACCACTTACTAGCCGCGTTCATTTGGAAATATTTATCTACTACTTAGTACTTAAAGCTGCTTTAAACTACTTTTTCAATATAGCAAAAGCAGTTCGAAGTAGTTTTAAGTACTAAGCAATAGATATATGTTCCCATAGGAACGCAGCTATAAATGTATAAATAATAATAGAATTTAATTTATTTGTAAGAGATGTACAATTTTATAAAGAGTATTGTGTAGAAGCAGTGTTAAGAAAAGAAATACTTACAAATAATTGACTTTAATGTATTTTTATCCTATTTGAATTTCAGGGGTCGAACTACGGCATACGTTCGTTAACGTATGGTTGCTATGTATTCCTATCTTTTTCTACTGATTAAATAGAGAGAGCAATAGTCAAAACGTTATTATCGTAATCGTGTGTGGTGATTCGACCCCAGTTTTTGAGTTATGGAGATGTCCGGGAACTTTTTTTTTAAATATAATTTTATCCCATGCCTCTTTCCCCCCCAGATACCGCACGCGCTGGGGTCCATTTACACCGAGTATAATGGCACTTGCGGTGGCTAGTCATATCGGCACTTAAATTAAGTTTTTTTTTAAGAAAAGAAAAACACGAGATAAGAGCGGGGCTGCTTATTACAAGCAGTTACAATAATAAAAAGTAAATATCTATATAGAAGCATGCGGAAGCATTCCACTATAAAGAAAAAAATAAAAATAAAGTATTAAATAAAGAAAAAATTAAAAAAAGTGTAGAAAAAAAAAACAAAAAATAAAATGAAAAAGCATGCTTAAGCACTTGTTAAATCAATACAAAAAAGTCCAGTTTCAGTTTCCCTTTTACTAATATTTAGATCCAAAAAAGCTATAAAATACCATATAGAAGGTTTTTTGTCTGATCTTGCTGTTAGTGCAATCAAAAATATTACAATTTTAATTAACATTCCTTAACATTCTCGTAATCGGTTCATTTTTGCCATAATCAGTTCTATGCAGAGCTAGACGAAATTGCGGGGTCGTTCTGAGAGAGTGGGAACTTACGTTAAAACTAATTTGCTCAAAAAGGGTGGAGCTTTCTATCACATTAGATAAAATTTGGTATATGAAAATAACATCAGCAACTTCGCGACGTTTTTCTGGAGATTGTAAGTTAATGAGTCGCAACCGTTCTTGATATGGGGGCAGGTTTAAATTGTCAACCCACGGAAGACCTCTTAAGGGAAAACGAAGGAATCTGCGTTGTATTGATTCAATTCTCTTTATGTGGACTTGGTGATAAGGAGACCAGACTTGGCTAGCATATTCAAGTAAGGGCCTCACAAAAGTGGCATAATGCACGTTCCTATTATTTTATTTACTGAATGAGAAAAAACCTTTAATTTAATGTTATATTGATTTTTTTTAAATGTCTGGTCATCAAATTTTCCACCTCAATGATTTTTACCCAAGTATAAAGGACTTACTGCGTTTATTCAATAAAGATTCCAAGGTCACTTCAGCCATTTTCGAGATAATAGAAGTATACAAAGTTTTATTGTCATTTGGACTTTTGTGACCAAAATGAAAGACCAAAGGCGCTGTTTGCGAGAATCCGTCTTCAATACTTGCTGGTCTTTCAATCAGAACTGTGGCAATTGTTCCGGGTATTGAGATAGCTCCTTGGCCAACATCGATGTCAGCGAATAGTGGTCGTCTGCCAAGACGTACTGCATAGTTCAAGAGTATACGACAAAGTGTACTCTTGCCAACATCATTTGGTCCAACTACCATCGCAATAGGACCACGAGTGTCTTTCTCTTCGGCTTGAGTACGCATTTGTTCAAGTGCTGCATGACAATTGAGATATTGTACCATTGGTGTTTCTTTGGAAGTGTAACGAACATCTGTTTTGCCACGAACTCCAATCGTACAGCCTTGGTATGTGAATATGGCGACTTTAGCACCAGTGATAAATTCATATGACTTCTTTTTGACTAATTCTGTGCCAAACATTTCGGCAAATCCAGATTTTAACTGTGAATTAAAGAAATCAACAAAATAATTAAATGAATTTACAGTATTTTGATGTGATTGAAGAAGCGTTACCTGGACATAGACTTTGGCATCTTTTTCTTCAATTTCAAAACGTAGTTCTGAGTCTTGTTCGAGGGTGAAAGTTTCTTCTTCTATTTCCATTGTGATATTTTTGTATTAAAATAAAGTTTAATGTGGAAAATTATCTTTTTTTGCTAACCACTTTGAGCAATGTGAGTTGTTTTGTAATTTGTAAAATCAAAAAAATAATTAAAATAAATACGAAATGTCAAAATGACGTTTATTTGTTTATGTACAGTTCTAACCAAAATCAAAATAATTAAAACATTAAGGTGTACACAGAATATGATAAGGCACTGCACACAATGTCGCGATAACAGAATCTTATGATGTTTTCGTTTTGTAAAAAAATCAATTTATTTTTTGATCTAATTCTGTCAAAAAATTGTTATTGCGACTACTTAATTGTAGTTGAACTGATCAAAAACTTGTTTTTTTTGACAGATTTAGATAAAAAAATAAAGGCTTGGCCACACCGGAGGGTATGCGGTAGCGGTACGGGTAGCGGTGAGGGTACTTGTATGAAAAAAATTCCAAACTGACACATCAACGTTCAGGTGTGGAATTTTTTTAGTACAAATATCGTTACCGCTATACCGCACCCTCCGGTGTGGCCAAGCCTTAAATTGATTTTTTTTACCAAAAGAAAACACCATTATTCTTTTGCTAGGGCCATAATGATTTTTTTAGCCAAAGCAACAAAAACGCTAGTAAAAATGTCATCAACACCTGAACGCTGACTTTCCGGTTTGGAATTTTTTCATACAAACTCGATTTAGCAGAGTTTTCTTGTTGTCGGTCGTCATTGGTGGTAGATCCTTTAACTTCAATTTTTTGAAATAAGTAAGTTAACAATTTGACTAGACCACGTTTATACAAGGTATCCAGTAAAAAATGGATAAGCCTAAAATGGCTGCTATGGCAAATAGAAAACATTTCTATCGCTAACCAGTTTAGAAAACATTAGCTTTTTTCGTTCAGTGTATTTTAAATTTCATAATCTTTCGTTTTCGTTCACCACAACAACAAAATAATGAATTTTATAAATTTCTTTTTTTTTATAATTTTCTACAATAATTTACTTAGGGCCAGTTGTACAAACGTGGTTCAGCCTCGGATCAGGAATTTAACCCACCGATTTCGGTGAATTAGCAGTGGATCAACTTTGGTTCAAGGATGGATTTAGCTATTTCAACTTATATGGACCTAGAACCAGTGCTAAAAATCAATTTTACCACTGAATTCAGAAGATAAAAGTTGCTGATCCACGGATCAAAAATATTTGTACAACTGGGCCTTAGTGCCAGTTGTACAAATATTTAATCCGTGGTTCAGCAACTTGTATCCTCTGAAATCGGTGCTTAGGTTCTGGTTTAGCAGTAGTGCAAGGTCCACATATGTAAAAACAGCCAGATCAAGCATGGCTATTGTGGCTATTTTTACATTATGTGGACCTTGCACCAGTGCTAAACCGGAATCTTACCACCGATTTCAGAAGATAAAAGTTGCTGATCCACGGATTAAATATTTGTACAACTGGCCCTTAATACATGAGCATTTAAAAACTTTAATAGCTTGCACTTTTTCTTTAAAAAAATATTGAAATTCGTTTTTCTATGCAAAATGTAAAAAATTTTATACTATGTTTCCACCTACGCTAAATCCGAGATTTAGCTAAGTAGATTTAGAATAAATCTCGAGATTTATTTTAAATCTACTTCGCTCAACCTCAGATTTGGGTCCAGCTACCCTAAATCTAAGTTTTCACCTACTTTCAATCCGAGATTTAGAACAAAACTCGAGATTTATGCTAAATCTACTTAGCTAAATCTCGGATTCAGGGTAAGTGGAAACGTAGTATTAAACACCTTTGGTATACAAAAATTTTATAGGAACGTAGGAATTCCAAAGGGAATTGCAGAATGGTGATAGTTTTAATTATATCTAGAGTTACTAGGAAGTCCCAACTAACATTTTTGCTTCCGAGTTTCGAACCCAAAGGGCTATTCGCACCTATAAAGCTGGTGTACTACCCACGGTATGAAACGAAATTTTTTTCGTTCCAGATTTCGTTATACTAGGGGTATTCACGATCCGGTGTAACAAAAAGGTGTAAAAATGCATAATTTTAGGGGTATTCACGATTCGATGTAAATGGTCTTGTATCGTTGTAAAAGTGCAAAAGTGTAACATTTTCTTAAAATAAAACAACAACAAATATACAGACTAAAATTATTTTACACTTTTACACTTTTGCTATACCCCAACCCTATTGCAAAAATAAAATACAATGGTGCAAAATTTGTCTATTGTATTTGTAGTAGTAGAAAACAAAATTTTGCTTTTATACACCTTTTTGTTACACCGGATCGTGAATACCCCTTTTGTTTTCTACTACTACAACTACAATAAACAAATTTTGCACCATTGTATTTTATTTTTGCAATAGGGTTGGGGTATAGCAAAAGTGTAAAAGTGTAAAAAAATTTTAGTCTGTATATTTGGTTGTTTTATTTTAAGAAAATGTTACACTTTTGCACTTTTACAACGATACAAGACCATTTACATCGAATCGTGAATACCCCTACTATTTTTGTATGGAAAATTTCATTTCGCTTCAGCGAACATGTTGACAGAAAAAATACTATCGGGTATTATAGAAAAGTAAATAATAAGAAAACAAATAAAAAAAATTCAATAAAAAACATCAGAAAATAATTTTAAAAGCAAAAACAAAACAAATTTAATTTCGCTCAAGATTTCGTTAAAGAAATTTTGTATGGAAAATTTTGTTTCGCTTCAGCTGCGTATTACGCTTAAGCTCACTTGAAAGTAGTACAAATACAGCCTACCATTGCGTTTCCAGCTTAAATAAGTTTTATCTACAAACACACTTTTGTATTTCTTTTTTTTTTTTTGACAAATGATTTGTTTTGGAAACGTCAACGCAACCAAAAATATTTAATAATTTTATTTTAAAACAAAAACTAAAAATTAAGCAAAAATGAGTAATATTTATATTCAAGAGCCCCCTACTTCAGGAAAAGTAAGTTTATACAAATCAGACACTATTTATTTTATTAACCACACATTTTATAGGTTCTACTCAAAACCTCTGTCGGTGATATTGATATAGAACTATGGACTCGAGAATGTCCAAAAGCTTGCCGCAATTTTATCCAATTATGCATGGAAGGCTATTACAATGGTACAATATTTCATCGTGTTGTAAAAGGATTTATTGTTCAAGGTAAGGCTTTTAAATAAAACAAACTAAAAAGACCGTCCTAGGATCCTCGTTTAAATTCTAGGTGGTGATCCAAATGGCGATGGAACTGGTGGCGAATCCATTTACGGAGCACCATTCAAAGATGAGTTCCACTCACGTCTGCGTTATGTTCGTCGTGGACTCGTTGGAATGGCCAATTCAGATATTGATGACAATGCGTCGCAATTCTTCTTCACAATGGCTCCAACGCCAGAACTTCAGAATAAAAATACACTTTTTGGCAAGGTTACAGGTGATACTGTATTCAATATGTTGAAGTTAGAAGAAGGACTCGTGGATCACACCGAACGACCGATGTATCCTCACAAAATCATCAAAACAGAAATTCTTCATAATCCATTTGATGATATTGTTCCACGAACCACAAAATCCGATTCCAAGAAAGAGAAACGAAAGAAGAAGGAAAAGGGTGTCAAGTAAGTGCAAACATTCAGTCAAACATTTGTAACTTTTTAATTGAAAACTTCTTAGGAATTTCGGTTTATTGTCTTTCGGTGAGGAAGCCGAAGAAGATGAAGAAGAAAGCAATACATTTGCTCAGAAAAATGCTGGCAAAGCTAAATCTCTTCATGACGTAGTTGATGATCCAAAACTTAGCAAAGAAGTTGAAAAAATAGAACGTGGGAACACTCCTTCTGATATAGAAGATTATGATGGTGTTTCAGAAAATGAGACAACTGAGGAAAAACTTTCAAGGATTAAGAACAAGTTGAAAATGGTCAAAAAAGAGAAACCATCTAAAAAGCCTGAGAAGGTTATAATTCCTAAAGAAGAAGAGGATTCTGATGAAGATGTTTTAATGACAAGTGATCGCAAAAAAGAAATCGATCAAGCCAAGAAGAAAGAAGTAATTCGTGAGGAGATACTGACTCTGAAGAAACAATATCAGTCAGATAAGAAGGCAAAAGATAAACTTTTGGAGATGAAAATTGAAAAAGAAATTGAAGTCAAGCCAGAATCGTCGAATGAAATGGTCAAAGACTATATTGATGAAAAAGTAAAATACACAACTTTGAATCAAAAGTTACCCAAAAAAGGACCAACGAGGTAAAATCTCCTTTTTATTCAAGACATTCCAAGTTTTAATGATTTTTTTTTTCTTAGGGAACAATTTACTTTGGATCTCTTGAAGAAATTCCGCAACAAGTTAGAGACCCTTAAACAAAACACAGAATACAATGACAATGACGAATCACTGAATGATGCGAATGTAGAGAAAGAAATCCAAGGAGACGATTGGTTGGCTCATACTCTACGATTTGAACAAACAGCTCCAATTTTAGCCAAAGATGCTTCAACAAAATCTGACGACTGGTACGATGCCTATGATCCAAGGAATCCTTTAAACAAACGAAAACGTGGAGAAAATCATCGAAGTCAATCGTCGTCAAAGAAAACACGGTAGCAAGGGTTTTTCACATGATCTTTATTGAAAAAAAAAAAAAAAATTGTACAAATAAACTTCTTAGTTAATTTAATTGTTCCTTTCAAAGTACTTCTTCTTTTCCTTGGGATTTGGAACAATCTGTAAAATTTTATTTCATTTTAATTCACTTCGTATTATTTTTGAGAAAAGTTTTACAACTTACCGTATCACTACCTGGTTTCCATCCAGCTGGACAAACTTCCCCGTGTGTATCGGTATATTGGAAGGCTTGAACTAATCGAAGAGTTTCATCGACTGATCGTCCCACAGGCAAGTCATTCATTGTGATTTGTCTTAAAACACCGTGTTGGTCAATAATGAAAAGTCCACGCAAAGTATGACCCAAATCATCAAGATAGACACCATAGTCCTTGGAAATTCGATGTGTCAAATCGCTAAGTAATGGGATTTTGATTGCACCTAAGCCACCCTCTCTGCGTGGTGTATTAATCCAGGCCAAATGAGTAAAGTGTGAATCAACACTGCAAGCTATAACTTCAGTGTTGATTTTACGGAATTCTTCGATACGATCGGAGAAGGCGAGAATTTCCGTTGGGCAGACAAAAGTGCTAGAAATAAATAAAAATTTGCCAATAGCAAAAGAAAATGTTGTAGCAAATGGAAAATATGAGACCTTAACATTTTTATCGATTTTAAATTATCTATTACAGATCATAAAAATGTTACTAATCTGACTTCAAGGTTGTGAAAACATAATTGCTGTCATGGAAACTACACATCTGCGACCTAATAAGCGAAAGTCGAGATGAACTTAAGCCCAAGCTGAACTTTTTCCTGCTTCGATCTTGGAACGCAGGATCAAAATTTGTTCAAAATTTATTTTTATAAAATTTCATTCAATTTGTCATCAAATTCTGCTCCTTTTCAATGTTAATCACAACAAAACTGTTTTCTATGATACCTCCTTCATGGTGTCCATTATTTTTCAAATAAAATTCCCTGATTTTCCTGAACAATAAAAAAAAATTTCTCTGACCAAAAAAATAAAAAATTACGTTTTGAAATATCATTTCTTGAGTAGGTAGGTTTATTTATACACTTCGCGTCACTTGAATAGAAACAACATTTTTTCTTTAGAAAATAGCGATTGGCGCTTTGGTGAGGTAACTTAGTAGATTTTTGGTTTTGCATTTTCAAAGAGGAACCTTTAACAAACAATGTTGTAAAAACAAAAAACCCAAAACAGAAACCGTATGGCTTCTAGTTGCGTTTTTTCGCATTACCTCACAAAAAACAGTGTTTTTTTTGCGTCACTTGAATAGAAACAAGCTCTTAAATTAGATAAAAATGATGAAAAATCATGGAAAACACTAATTATAGTAAAGCAATATTAAGCTTTGACATTATTTGCACATTATAACCAATTATGGGCTACGAGCTACCAATAGGCACCACAGAAAATGCATAAATAGAATTTAACATTGAAAATGCACTTCTACTGTACACAATCGTGGACCTAATTGGAGAAAGTGATAAAAGTGTTTAGTAACTTCTTACAAATTAAGAAAATGACATTTTCTACAATTTAAGGATTGAATAAGTGAAATAAACTTTCGTTTTTATCCGGAATGCATCTGTTTTGTTTTTATTGCGTTGTTTTTTCTTGAACTATCCTTGTGCAATCTCTAAGACGGTTGTGTTCCACGTTCCTAAACTTGCCAAGAGCTTCTACCATTATTTCTTTGTAAAAGTTAGCATCTGTTTTTAAAGCGTGAAGCTTCAATTTTGCTATTGCACATCATTAAAACAAAGCGTATTACTATAACACATTTTAGTGCCCTGTATTGGCGATGCGATTAAGGTTATTCTTTTATAAACCAATGAAATAGGGCTAATATTAACGTGGTCCATCTGAGTTGGTATGTTTTCCTTTAAAAAACCACTCTTTACCCCACTACTTTTCAGTTCGAATGCAACTATAAAATAGTTAAATTTTTTGTAATCTTAGTAGAACTTAAAATGTTGTTATTTTGCATTTTGAGGCTTTTTTAATGTTGTGCACCTTTTATAATTTCCAGGATGGAACACACCAACACGTTTCCATCGCACTATCACCACGTTTTTGACCGATTTTAGCGGCAAAGTGAAGAAAATTGCAGCTAGTTTTTAAGTTATTTTTTTCTCTGCTCGTGACTTGGGTCTCACCTGTCTTATTTTTTGATTTGATCACTAGTTTCCGATATTTTAAAAATTATCTCATCCAAATTTGGCAAATTTTCCAATATCTTTCTCGATTTTGCATAGTGCAGGTGCATTTCCAATGTTAGCTGCTATTTATGCATTTTCTGTGGTGCCTATTGGTAGCTCGTAGCCCATAATTGGTTATAATGTGCAAATAATGTCAAAGCTTAATATTGCTTTACTATAATTAGCGTTTTCCATGATTTTTCATCATTTTTATCTAATTTAAGAGCTTGTTTCTATTCAAGTGACGCAAAAAAAAACACTGTTTTTTGTGAGGTAATGCGAAAAAACGCAACTAGAAGCCATACGGTTTCTGTTTTGGGTTTTTTGTTTTTACAACATTGTTTGTTAAAGGTTCCTCTTTGAAAATGCAAAACCAAAAATCTACTAAGTTACCTCACCAAAGCGCCAATCGCTATTTTCTAAAGAAAAAATGTTGTTTCTATTCAAGTGACGCGAAGTGTATATGTATCTTTCATATCCCATATTTGAATGGAATTCATTAAATTTCAGGCAATAAGAGCCAACTGTATTTTTCAAAGATTTTTCTATCTGTTACCGATTGCATTGGCTCGTATTGTTAAAATAAAAATAATAAACTCTTGTTATTTCAAGAACGAGACTATGTTCAGAAATTAAAAGTTTTTGTTTTCCGAAATCAACGTTCTTTCTTTTAAGTTTCAGGGACTTCCAAGAAATTAGACTTGTTTTAAAAATCAATCGTTTTTGGATAATCATTTTAGCAAAGTGAAGAAATGTTTGAGCTCATCGAAGTAACAAAATCCATTTTTCCTTTTTGAGCTACTTTATTAAGGCCTAATTTATTGGCACATTTAATTTAAATTTGCCATTTAAAAAAGGAAATTTCAAATGGCGACTTTATTAAGGCCCAATTTATTAACACATTGGGGCATATTCATAGTCGTTTTTAGACTTTAGTTTATCTTAGACACTCCAACAAACAACAGGCTAAAACCTCACTCTTCACCAATTGCGAGAAACCAAAAAAAAAAAAATTAGTGGGAACTTAATCATTGAAAATTTGTGAGACAGGACTGATTTGCGCGGTCTTGGGACAATGTTAGCTATTTATTAAAATTGCAGTGTTTAAATTTTTTCTGTTGAAAATAGGGATGGATACGGAAACAACAGGTATTAGACATTTCAAATACAATTTATTTTATGAAATTTGTTTTACCCTTATATTTTTTTAGTGGTGGACAAAAAGGGGATTATTTTTTAAAGAATTTTATGTATGAAAAGAAATTTCTTTGTGTATCCTGCTAGATCCCGCAATTGTTGTTATTTGTATGAAAACTTGAACACAGTCGCGCGAATTTTCAGCACATAGAAAATTTTAATATAGTTGCATAATTAGTATTAAAAAAATTATAATCTGAATTTTTTCTCCCGAAATGATTTTGTATAGGTGTTGGGCATTTAAAAATTTTTTATATTGGCGAAAAAATAAAAAAATTATTTTGTAAAAATTTTTTCTTCCTATTTTTTTTTTTTTTGTAACAAAAACATTGTTGAAATACCTTTATGTGCAGCGTCTATGAATATGGCCCATTAAATTTAAAGTCACCATTTAAAATGCGAAATGACAAATTTTTCATTTTTAATGGCTTCTTTTAATATAATCGAGAATGAATAAATAGGGACTAAGTTACAAGTCAAGGCAAAAAACATAATCTTCATAATAACAGCTTCAACCTTCAAGGAGTTTATCGTGAAAGGTGCGATATCGTGATTGATAACATAGCCAACTACCTATACATTATTCCCAGTCAAATCCTTGACCGCTTTTAAAATTCCCTGACTTTCCCTGACCAAAATTATGTTTCCTTTATTTCTAGTTTAGCGTACACCATGTCCTTATAATTTTGGATTCTTCCAATCTTAAGAACCTCTGCTGTCAAAAAACGTAAGCAGCTTAAATATTTTTTTTTTTTTTCATATAAAGACGGACAATAATATCTAGCATTCTTATTATAAATCAATCAATTATTGCATTGATTTTTTAAACGAAAACAAAAATAAAACATGACACTGAACCTATTCGAATGCATAACATGTAATTATAAATCAACGTCATCTATATGCAACGTCATCTGCATATACCATATACATATACATATAAAAAACTTTGCCCTGTCGATGACCTCTTCTCACCTGTTCAATTTGAATTAATATTCATTCATATAAAGAAAGTATACTTACAAATCCAATGGGTAGAAAAGTAAGACTACATATTTTCCCAAATAACTGGATAATGCGAGATTTGTTATCTCTCCTTTAACTACAGCAGTTCCTTCAAAACTAGGTGCAGGTTTAGAAACTAAAATTAAAATATGAATAAAAGGTATAATTTTCATTTTCAGCATAAAATAAGAAAGAAACGAAACAACTTACTGACTGCTTTTGTATATTGCAATTGATGATCGGCTTTAGCTTGTCCTGCTGGATAAACTGAGCCACCGGCAAATGAGTAACAAGAATCATCTTCACCAACCAAATTCGCGTTTATAAACGGAAGTAATAAAACAATCCCAGTAAGGGTGAATAACTTAAATGCAACTTGCATTTTTTTAAACGTGATTGACCTTATTTTCTATAAAAATAAAATGAAAACTAAATTTAGCCGGCTTTCAAGCCACGAATACAAATTTTTTTAACCACGTCTTTCTTCTGATAAGCAGAATACTATACAAAAAAAAAAAGAGGTGTATCTTAAAGTACTTGAAGAAACTTGCCGAATCTCATAAAAATATAATTTCTTATCAATAACAACTAATTGATTGGTTGATGGTCTAGTTTGTTGATATGAGTAATCAGTTTGACTATAAGTAGTTAATAGTTAACAACAAATGATAAGATAAATAAAAAAACAGATCTTACTGTTGTATACAAATTTTGTGTTGGTGTTGGGATGTTTCTTTTTAAACTTCTTTCTTAGCCAGAAATATGCCGAAGGAGAGTTATAAAAGCAATTGAAAAATTTCTTTTTCAAAAGTTGGTTAAACTGATAAAAAGTGATACCAAAACTCTTTTTTAAAATGTACTTGATTCTTAACAGAACTTGTAAAAAAATGGAGTAGTTTTCAAAAACATTTTTTGTGACCATTTGAAAAAAAAAAACAAAGTTCAACTGACGGCGAGTTGTACAAACGTTGGTAGTTCAACTTTGGTTGAGCAATTTAACTTACTGATTTCGTTGGACTAGCTGTGGTTCAACTTTGGTTCAAGTATAAATTTGGCTATTTTTACATATATGAACCTTGAACCAGTGCTAAATCTCAGCTTTACCACTGATTTCAGAAAATGAAAGTTCTTAAACCACGAATCAAATATAAGCCCTATTCCATATTGGAGGTGGTAGTCTACTAATAGTAGATACAATGTGTAATCTAGTACTGCCATCTACTCATGCTCTTCTTCCCAAGTAGATACGATTTGTATTGAATTCATTGAAAGTGCGTTTCATTGAAAATCGCTAGTAAACTACTAGTGTACTTTGCCACCCCCCAAAAGGAACAGGGCTATTAGTAAACTACCACCTCCAAATTAACAGGGCTGACATGAATTCAATTGCAATCTACTTGTGCAAAAAGAACTCTTGTAGTAAATGTACTAGAAAATCAATTTATGAGCCGTCTGCCATCTCCAAAAGAACGCGGAAATTGAAAATCATTAATAAAGTACTCATGATAATTTCAAAAAATCCAAATACACGCGAATTCAAACGAATTTGTTCATTAAAAAATAGTATTATTTTTTTGTAACAGAAATAATTTAATAATCTACATTCTAGTACAATTTGTCTCCATCAGTTTAGCCAACATTCACAAATAAAGAAAAAACCAACTGACATTTTGCTCCATTTTTTTCGAAAACATCACAAAATCGAATCAGACAGATTTCGAAAGCCAAGCGTGTTGGTTGGCGTCGCGCGGCTCCAATTTTTTTCAATTCACAGTAGTGATTAATTTATTTTCTCCTTTTGGGTGTGTGTTATTTTTTTTTGTTGGTACTCCATACAAAAAAAAGTGAAGAATTCTTGTTTTTCTTATTAGTTTTTTCCACTTTAATTTTATACCCCCGAATGATCTCTTTTTAATTAAAAAAAAACTAATTAAAATTCAGTGAAAACTAAAGAATAAATATTATCTTTACCAAATGCTCAAGTAAAAAAATAAAATAAAAAAAAATTAAGAGTGAAAATGTTTCGTGCGATGAGTGTACTTGTGCTTATAACACTTCTTGTCACCCTTCGGAATGTTGTTAATGCAGGTAAATTAACTTCTTTAAAAAATAAAGATAAAAATCAATTTTAAATTAGATATTAAGTTAGTAAATATGTTGCACAATTTTATGAAAACATTACAAATATGAAATGAATTTCTGATGTCTGCTTGTGCAGTTCCAGGTCATAGAAACAATACAAAATTTTGTGTGGAGTTTGGGCGTGTACGGCTTGTTTGGATCGCTAGAATCAAGAAGTGGGGGAACACTACGGTAACGATCGATGTAACATCACAATGAGCCATGGGGGAATCGTCTCGTATTTTCGTATTTTTTATTATTTATATTTTTCTAGGCTCGGTATGAGAATGAGTGTCTCGTTGATGTGTACAAGTGGATCTTGACTTCTCTTGTTGCTCTTGGTTTTGGGTTGACTTTAAACTAGCGTGTTGTGATGTTAAATAGTTGATGATTCATTTATTCTAAGACAATTTATGTTATCATCAATTTATTATTAAACAGATGTTTAGTTGAATCTCTCGTTTAGTTTATTGTTTTCTTTAAGGCGGTAGTTTCATAGTAAAATTTTATTAAGCGGCTTTTTTTTGTCTATGAACAAGATGGAAGCATAAGGATTTTACTCATTTACTGCCGGTTTACAAATTCAAAAGGGGGAGGGAATGTCGCCAACATCTCGGCAAAGTGGAATCTACTGAGCATGCGATTATCCTTGTCAAGGGGATGATGTTTTTTTTGGCTGGCACTCAAGTTGAGTTTGGGTCCATGTGAATAAGGAACACGTGATGCACTGTTTTTTTTTTTGTAGGATTTCCTCATTCCTTTTTTTATTGCTTTGGAATGAGAAAAAAGTAATGCGTATTTTTTTCTTTTCTAATTATCGATTATTAACTTGGGAGAAGTAGGTATGATGCATTTTGATGAAATTGGAGAACATAGGTTATTCTGGTATAAAATAAAGAACTATGTCCTTCTAATGGTGGGGACATAACAAAACTTTAAAGAATTATTGAATTGACTGTTGAGTTTTGCATAAAATGGAAGCTTTATCCACGCTTAAATCTTTTAAGAAGATTCCTTTTTGCATATGCTTCGGTAATTGTCAAAGAAGACATTTAAAGATTTAGGTACTCAAAAAACTTTAGTAGAAAACTCAATTTTCTATTTAAAATAAAAATAATTTAAAGTGATTATACCTTCTTCTCTATTTGTTCAAAGACAAATCTAAAGACTGTTGAATATCGACCAAACGACTTTGGAGCAAAAAATATTTTTAAAAAGGCATAAGTTTTTGCTTTCAATATGGAAAGTTGAAAGCTTTTTTCTGATGAAAAAATCGCTGAGGTATTTATGTATAACTTCATCACCTGGATAAAATAAATGAAGTTCAAAAATTTGTTGCCATGGACATTTTATTCCAAAGAATACTTTTAAATAAAGAAACATCATTTAGGGTAAAATTCATAGTGTCATGAAAGTAAAAATGTTCCAAAAGCAACATTTTCAAGCATTTACTTCAGCATTTTCTTATTATAATTTTATATTATATTAAATTAAATTATTATATTTAATATAATATAAAATATCTGGAGTGGTCAAACGCAAAAGCAAATATTTTATTGAACCAATTTTACATACTCAAGTCAAAATTTAGTTATTTAGCCTTTTTAAGTTTTTGAAATCTCAGAGAGATTTTTTTTCTGACTGCCACTGAAAGCGCACGAGCCTCATCCACCTAGCAAAACTCAATACCATGCAGTCCTTCTGGACACGTTTCCTCTATCTAAAAAGGTGTCGATTTTTATTCTGAATTCTGAAAATTCTCTTCGTTCTACTTAATGGCTGTGTTCCTTTGGGCTCAGCAAGCTACTTTTTAATACTTCTGAATCAATCGAAAGACTTTTTTTCTATAGAAGAAATGGAGTTGAATACAACCAGAAGTACTTAGCAGTAGATACTTAAGGCCAAAGGAACACAGCTAATGTTAAACTAACTTGGTTCTAGAGACCAACACGGAACTTATTGGTCAACTTCCAAAATGCATAACTCAGCTTTGGCCTAATGAGTACATTCTTCATTCAACTTACTATTATGTAACATTATGTGTAACACGAAATTGCCATTCTGCATTATTATTATATTTTAATAATAGTTTACTACTATCCACTCCTGATGATCTTTGTTTGTCCACAAAAACTTAGCTTGTCCACTAAGTCCATGTAGAAAAGTTCGCGAAACAATTTTTTGTTTTACGAATGCTACAGTCTCTGTTTGTTAGATCTTCAAATAAAACAGGTATTTCATGTATCTGGCACCATACAAATTCATATATTGTATATAAGGGTGCCAGATGACCGACCCATCGATGGACATGTTGCAAAAACACTAAAAAACGGTAAAATTTTACTTAATACCTATAAAACACTTATAACCATTTACTAAATCAAACTAAATTAAAAAAATACGCTTGTCACTTTTGTAATAGTCGAAATGTACAATAAAATAATAGCTTTCGTTTGTCAATTAATTGTTCTTGATCTACACAAAAAATCCAACCCTCCATTGAAAAAAATCTTCAAACAACGAATTTCCCGTGATGTCACCCACAAAAAAACAATTTTTAATAACAACTTTACCTAAGTATACACGATTGGAAGATCTTCCAATATTGGATCTTCCAAATTTTCATCAATTTTCTAACAACCATGTAAACATCCAATTTTATCAAAAGTGACAGAAATAAAATTGGCATCCAATTTCCAATTTTCTATCAAAAAATTTGCCGACTTCTTGTAATTGTATGAACTTTTCTAAACACACAATTTTTCTTATTTCCAAATAATTGGACGATTTTTGACTAATTAATTGGTCATTGGATAATGTTCTTAACTAAAATTTTGTCCAATTTTCAATTGGATAATAATTTTTTAAACGTTACTGAGAGCAAATTTAAAAAGGAATTTTGTTTCTTTTTATAATTTATTGAAAACGACAAAACATTTTCGCATCCAGTTTTCTGTGTTTGACTAAAAACCAATGAGAAAATTGAAAACTACGTATGTAAATAAATATTCATTTTCCTACATAAAATTTTTGTAAAATTTGTTCGAATTTTGTTTTTAATTTTTTTTGAATTTCAAAATTCAAAATAAATTCCTTAATTTTAAGTGTAATTCTTAATAATTTTTTTTCAAGCTAAGCGGAGGGGAAAAGACCCCCCTCCAACAAGATTTTTTTTTACTGTATCAACCCATCTTCTAAAAAAAGTCAAGAAAATTTGCCTTCCAATGAGTGTACCAATTTTTTGCTCTCTTAAGTCTTACAACCATGTAAACAGACAATTTTCAATTGGATGACAAAAATTGGTGGCAGATTTCAGTTTCAAAATTTAATTCTAGAGAAGCCTCCAAAATAAGGGATCGTTCTTTCCACGACCCAATTGAAATCATTATAACTAACATTCACTAAGTTCGGTTGTCAAGGCCAGGTCTAATTCAATATTAGGGTTTCGTTTTCTGTTTTGTTCTTAGACTTTCAACAAGTTTTTTTGTTTTGTATTTTTAACTAATTTTCCTTTATAAATCGCGTGTAAAAGGTATAAGAAATCTAGGATCAACTGAAAACCAAACCAACACGCAGCGTTTATAATGAAACCGAATAACATTAAAACAAATCAATTCTCCCTGTAAAAATAACTACTGAACATGCTTTATTGATATTATTACATTTCATGTTATACAAAACAATTTGTATATAAAATGTTACTAAAATAAAAAAAATATACCTGTAAAACTGATGTCGATAGAATTTTATTTTATTTCCTAGAAAAGTTCAATAACAAAAGTATGCATCATCAATTATTGAAAACAAACCAACATCAAATATCAATAATATAGCATTCCATTTAAGAGCAAAAGTGAAAATGATTCATCACTAAGCACTAATCAGTTATAGATACAACTCTCAATAAACTCACGTGCATCACGTAATTGGCTTAAGCAGTTTGATAATTGTCAAACTCCTCTAACAATACTTCTCTACTAAAAATCCAAGGCAATCAACTTAATGAGTACAAATAGGTTTTAATTTTATGTTGCAACAGAAGGTGGCTCCTTGAAAACACAATAAACCTAATTAGTAACCTTTAATTACCGAAATCCTTCCACATTCCTGTCTACACAAAAACACAACTAAAGATTTTCCTTTCAGATAATAGTAATTCCCTGTGTTCTATTGATTGAGCTGTATGTAGGTGCCATTGAAGCGAACGAAATTTAATGACCCACATTAGAATTTTGCTTTATGTTTTTGTTGTTGCACTTACTGCGAAGACTGTATGTCTTCACAATCGTATAAAGGAATTCGCATTTATGGTTTTGTATTTCTTAGACTTTTTTCTTCCGTGAATTTTAATATTGCGCGTAATGCGATGACTATTAATTGCATAGTTGGACTGGGCAAGAATGCAATATTCAAAGCGCATAAAAAACGATTTTAAATACTCTTCAAACAAAGTATTAAATTAAAAATGTAGTGTTTTTTTTTCTAAATTTATGACTTTGTTTCAAGTTTCATAATACGATGAGTGTTTTTGCAGCTTTTAAGTTAATTGTTTTACTTTGCGGATCCACACGCAGTTAATTGTATTGAAACATATTAAGGCTAATTTCATACTGGGCTATCGAGGGTTGTACAGTGACGGCCTCCGCAATGACATGCGTTTAGGATAATTCAATTAGACATTTAAGACATTTAAGTCAATTAACTGGGTGGGGTGGGTATTAAGAACGATGTTTTGACTTATAGCCTTAAGAAAACGATTCTATTTATTTTTCAGTTGAACTTAGGGAAAATATGTAGGTGTTTTTTTAGAAGGTAATGAACTTTGTGTTTTACTTATTTAAAGACTTTTTGTAATTCTTGTCATTAGACAGTAAACAGATGTAACAAGTATTTGATTAATGTGAACTGATTTAAAAAGTGAAGGACAATCACAGTACATTAAAGTAAGATTACAGGATTCTTGGAACTCTTTATTTTTTTTCTACATTCGATCGTATTCATCCCAGCACACGCATAGTCCACAAAATCAAGAACAAAACTCAGTGTTACTTCGCCATCACTAGTGGAAACGAAACTGATTTGTTTTCGAACACCTTAGAAAACAACGAATGCAGGATAAAGATTTTTGAGAGAATTCGTATTTTAAGTATCTAGTTTTCAAAAAAACAAAAATATCAAAATTAAGGACAATGGGCAGGTTCAGAAACGTTAGGGACTAAATATTGAGGTAAATTTCGCGTCTCTGATTGCTTAACTGTCAAAAAAATCCTTCCAATTCAGGCGATTTTATTGGAAAATTGAATGGAAAGTTAGGTAAGAAAAATCACCATATTTCGATTTACTCGTCTATTAAACTTATCGTTCAGAAAATGACGTTGACTAAATATTTGAAGGGTCCAGGAGAAAAACAGCACAACTCCATTCCAACTCATTCCGGGGAAAACACAATTCAAAATTTCGTTCTTCATACGACTAAGTAGATACTGAAGGCACACCATTTACTTATTTTTTTTTAGCTAGGCTTAAATGTGTTTTCTAAAAGTAAGGATGCTATCAGATAGTGCTCAGTAAATACTACAATACCTCATCATTAGTCTATTTTTGTCTAATAGTGGACATGTGCCGTTTTATCTCTGGATCCTTCATTTAGTCCTTAACGTTTCCTGAAAGTGCCCAATGTTAATAGGTAACTGAGTGGGTGTTAACTTCACTTCCAAGCGGGTGATATTTAATGCATGAAGCTCGACACTCTTCTATGAGAACAAAATGAACACAGCGAAATCCCAAAACTAGTAGTAGTAATAGAAAATCCCTTCATTGGCAAGTTTTGGCCCATTATGAATGATGAAGAGACGGGAAATATAATGAGTTGAACGTTGGCCGTGTCGTCAATATAGTCATTCAAGACAACAACATTCCGTCCCTAGTTGTCATCTTTCAATCAAAAATTCATAATTCGAAGAACAACATTAGCGCTGGTTAACGAAGCAGTCATTCGTACCATAAACATTGTCTAACAATACATGCAGTTTGGATTTCAAAAATTAATTCCACCTTTCAATCGTTTGACTGTTTTTATTCTTACTCTTATTGTTCTCGATGGAGCTCTAAAGAAATAGATTATGTTAGACTGAAATGCGTTTTGCACTAAAATTTGACCTCGAATGAACTTTCGGAACAGTGTGTTTCTAGTTAAATCGGAGAGGATTTTTACGGGATTGTTTACATGACAGTTTTGTTTTTATAAGAATTCTAAAAGATTTTTCCTGGGAACTCTTATTCAAAAAGCTCTCTTAACAAAGGTTCTCCAAGTGCATTATGAAAAGGTTCTTCGCTAGGTTGTGTGCAATCCCACATACGGGCGAGTTTACTTCAGCCTTTAAAAACGCATCAAATATTAGTCGAGTAAAACGTGAGGCAAAAGACGAAAGTGTTTTATTGGAGAACTTTTGTTACTGCTTTTTAAAAAATTGATACAAAATATCACTCGACCCGATATTTTTAATAGCTACGTAGTTTTTTTTTTTTTGTAGCATTTCTTTGTTTTTTTTTTGTAATGTCAAGATCCCATTAAAGAAGTTCACAACAATGCATCTATGTATGTATATGTGTACGTGCGCCTTAAATTGTTCAGACCTTACAATTTTTCTTCCGGTGCATATATAGCTAATTCTGTCGTTTTCCCCTCCGGTAAAAAAGTACTTTATGTCAATCATCATTGTCGTACAAATAGCTTGCAATTTCTTTTCTGCCTTCGTGTGCATATGTATGGTAGATCCAACAAACATCCAGCGAGCTTTAATCCTAGACAATGAATACAAATGCATACTCCTCAAAGTATTAAGTACATGGCCTACTGTGGTGGTGTTGCTAGTGATGGTGGTAGTACAAATTTATATCATTAAAGTGTGAACTTTCCTGTACAGCCAGAAAAAAAAAGAAATTGTTATCGTTCTCATTTATTGTTTTTGCATTCCATTCTGCTGTTTGGGTACAAAAAGCCAAGAGGACTCAATTCATCCAACACCACCCTAGAGTCAATGGGATCCCAGAGGACTATGGCTGGTTCCTCAACCTTTCTGTTTTTTTTTTGTCTTTACTTTCTTTTTTGTCGTAGAGTTGCAACCACTCGTAGTCAGTCAGCTAGACAGTGAGATATTTAAATATGTAATTCTTTTCATAAGTCAGCCGTATAGTTTGTTTAATGTGAACGATTGCTTCCTGTAGTACAGGCATTGTACTGCGAGAAAATGATTTCATAAAAATGCATTGCAAATACAACGCTGATTGTTGTTCGCATTAACATAATAAAAATAATTCTATGCCTCATAAGATTAAGGACAAAGGAGCCATATGCCAAATCGATGTTGATTCCTTTTCATAATTTCTGCTTAAATTAAACTAATTTCTTGACTTTACTTTCAATCATTTTGAAAAGAGGGACTACAAAGAATTTTTGCATAGAAATTAGAGGGACACAAAATAAGGAGCGGTCATATTGACGTGATATGCCACCATTAACGTGTGACAAAGAACATAAGGATTGTTTGTGTTTGCTAGCAAAGAGCACAACAAAAAAAAGTAAGAAAACAATTTAATGGTGAAAAATCGATAAAAAGAAAAATGAGTTTATTCACTTTGCCGGCTGGTGCATGTTGATTTCGATCACTACGTTTGTGATTGATTGAATAATAAAGGAGCCAGATGTTTGCTAGCAATCAATTAGAAATAAAAATAATTTTATGATTCTTATGTTTACGTTTTTGTTAAACATTTTGTCTGAACAAATGAAAATGGTTTTGTTTATATCGTTTTTGGTAAAAATAATTACCAGTTTTATATTTTTTTAACATTGCGGGTTGTATGGTTGACTATAACGATTGAGGTCTGAGCTCAATACAGGTAGTTTATAGAGAAAATATAGAGTTTTTTTTGTTCTTTTTACAATTTAAAGTCTTTAAATAGGACGTTTTATTTGCTCTTCTATACTCTATAGGGTTTTAATCAAAACCAGCATTACGAATGAGAAGTCCGAAAAAGTGGGTACCTATTAGAAATCCGTCTGTCCGTCTGTTTGTCCAGATTTCCGAAGCCTAAACCGGTAAACGGATTTTCTTCAAATTGGTTACAGATGATTTTTATGGAAATCTTAAAGTCGGTTTTAATTGTTTTTTGTATATCTCGCTTAGAAAGTGTACATCCCATATAATTTTTTTTTCATTGCACAAAAAATTTGTTTTCCATGTCGACTCTTCCCGTATATCAATCAAATTTCTTTAAAATTTATACAAATTTATTATCTACAAGTTAACTACTATAAAAGTACTGCAAGAGCATGTACGATCCATTTCTCAACTACCAATTACGAAAGAAAAATAGCATCTTTTAAAAATATCCTTAAAATTATTTTCATTTACCTGACCCTAATTCTAACCTAAATTAAAAATTAAAGAAAAAAAAAAAGAAAAACAATTTTTTATAGGTTTTTATAGGTCCCAATTTTTTATTAAAATTGAATTTATATCAAAATATATGAACCCATTTACATCATTTCCCGCATTACTTTGGTGTACATTAATATTTATTTGTATCGAAAATTATGTGTTTATGAGGTTCGCATGTCGAGCTTTTTGAAAAAATTATCCTGGACTAATAAAAGCTATATGATCGTAGCTTTGACCTCATTCTACATGCATTATGAATTATATCCACTACTTTTTGCCAAACATTCTGGGATTTAAATTTGTGTCAAAGGTGTTTTTTTCTAGAAAAATATAACTACTTATACTTACAGTATCACGCAATAAAACCATTCGTCCAACTTTGTAAATAATTCTTTTTTTTTTCTTAAAAAAAAAATAAATAAATAAAAACCTATGGGTTGCTACTTGGGTATATTAACTTACCCCCTGGTGTTTTATTTTGTAGACACCATTATTTGCAAAAATAAAAATAAACTTGAAAACCCACATGCAGAATTAGACTACAAGAGCTTAGACAGCTTCGTGTCTTGCCCCTTTTTGCCTGCAGTTCAAATTCAAAGAAAGTAGATAAGTTTTCAAAAAACCAATACGAGTGAAGCGGTTTATATGGAATAAAGACAATAAACTATTAGGTTCTCCTGTGGGAACACGACACATTCGTACAACCATCTTATTGAGGTAATATTCTTTGTGACGACGTTTACTTTTTTTAGTATTTTTTTATTTTAACCACATAATAATGCACCCTTGCATTCAATATAGTCACATGGCGTATATGTATTGGGAATGAAATGAAAGAACCCAATGCGAATTCTTCTTTTTTTTTATATTTACTTTGTTTAGTTTTCCCAATGAGTGCACTTCTATAGCAAATCTTAGGAACTGCTAGAAATATGTAAGTTCCTAAGCTCATTAAATCTTATGGAGTTTTTTTTTGTTGTTTAACAATCTTGGCTTAGATATAGCACAGAACAACAAAGAACGAAAAATGAAGTAAAAGGTTGTCGGTAGGGTACCTATTGTGTCGTGCGGTACGGTTTTTGGAACCCTTTATCTTAAGAAGTACGAAGAAAAATAATAATTCGACCGTTATTGTGTAGTTCCACATAAATACTTACATGGTTTCCACTTGCTCCCAGCGACCCAAATTTATTCATTTGGTTGTTATTGTTGTTTGCTGTCCTGATTCTTTCTCTTTTGTTAATTTAATCATTGGACTAAAAAAAAAAGTTTTGCACATGAGCAAATTGTGTTTTTAATTGCTTGGTAAATTATATATATTTTTTTCTTTAATTTCAGATGCGTATAATGACTATTTCTCGGATTATGAATGTAATGCGCCGTTGCTTGAAAAAGCAGTTTTAACAGCTACCTCATCACTTCAAGATCGAGGTCCCAACAAAGCCAGATTAAACGGTAAGTTTGAATGAGAGTTTTGTTTTATTGTTTTTGTTTTTTTATGTCAATTTTGTTTGGTTTTGTGTGCTTGATTGTTTGAAATTAGAATGTTGAGAATAAAAAACTTGGCTTGTTTGAATGATTTTACGTAAAATTCGGCTGTGTTTGAACTTTATAATTTGTCTACCCTTTTTATAGTGTTGTGTGTGTTTGAGAATTATTATTATTTTGTTTTATTCTAAAATCAAAATATAATAGACGGTAAAGCGATTTTAAAAAGTAAATTTTTTTTTAATTCAAAGGTTTATTCTTGATCAGCGCAGCGGTTCCCAATTTTGTTGGAACGTTGTGTAGGTCAAAAATTACTCCCGCAGAACTTCTTTGCGCGTTTTTTTTGTAGTAATTGAGAATGCAATAATACGAATCCTGATTTACACAGGCATCTTTGTTGTTGCAAACGGCGGAAAAATTATTGTTATTATTATCTTCATAAATTTTACTAAAATTTTTGAATTACCCTTCAACATACACCAGAATTCTTATAGAGTTCTTCGTAAATTTGCCTTAATCGAAGGATCTGATTCCAAATCAATTTGAAACTTAAATTGGATATCAAAAGAGCTGCGTTTCTAACTCGGAAGAGTAGAGGCAGGGGGTTTGCGCGGTTTCTCAAATTTTGAGTGATATTCTTCAGGAAAATAGTAGGGGAAACTATCAATCAAAATTAGCAGGTGAATATAACTAATTAAGAGTTAGTTGTACAAACAATTTAAACATGGTTCAACAATTTTTATCTTACAAAATCAAAAGTAAGTTTCGGTCTAGTTTCGGCGCAAGGTTCAAATTACCAAACTGAACTGCTGCTTATACGATAAAATCGGTGAGTTTAACTACGTTTCTAGAACTCTCTTAAAATTTCGTCAGGAATGTCCAAATCTATTTCCTATTAACTTTCATTGGGTTTCGACCAGTATATTTAATATTCTTTAGGGATCTTTCTGCTTGAAAATCCAACTATCTTTCTTCAGTTTTTCCCATATAGCCTTTACGTACAACGCCCTCAACCCTACGTACAACTGTTTAGTTGTTAAATAGTAGATTATAAGATTTCCTATCATGAAGATCCTTTTTTAGAATTACGCGCTTTTGAAAATGATGAACGCCCTAAACATGACGCAAACTGAGATTTTTACTAAGAATCATCCCCTTTTAATTCCAAATTACTGGTCGGCAAATAAAGTGTCTCAGCGTAATTAGTTTTGCAATCTATCAAAGCAATACCAACAACAATATTTAACATGTTAGCGATCGAAATTGAGAAGCTGCTAGGGGTCCAAAACTCTCTCTTGGTAGATACTTTGAAGAAATATTTATTTTTAAGTTTTTTTCCAAGAAACAAACTGATACCTTACCACAAGAAGATAAATTCTCTGAAAATAAATTGTTGATGGTTACAATTCATAGTACTCGCGCATCAAGACTTATCAATCACTGTTGAGCCCAATTTCGGATGCACTGTTCAGTTTAGAGTTTTTATTTAGCTTCACTATACGGATGTGGAATGCTCTGTTTTTCTCTCACTGCAATATTCATTAATATTAGTTATAGTCCTTTAAGTCCGCGTTTATTTTGTTCTTGTAAAATTTTCTTAAAATTTTGGAGTTATCTAAGGACTGTGTGGTCGTTAAAAAGTATGAAATTGCTTTTAATATAAAAATTTACATACTTCTAGTGTTGACTGTTTTGCAAAATGAGAACAAATAAATTTAAAAACATAATAGGTCTGTTCCAGACTTTTTGTGCACTAAATTAGGAAGTATGTCAAATTAATGAGAGTTGGGAGAGAATTCTCTCAGTGGGAAATAAAGCCTGCCAAAAAGTCTGGAACAAGTTGAACACCACAATTTCATATTTTATGCTTAATTCGATATACATTAACACTTTTTTAATGCAAAAAACACGTAAACGCGATTCAATTTAAAAATCACTACAATTTGATTTGTTTTCATCTTTATTTATTTGCTTGACATACGTCAACTTTTCATTTGACAGAACTCATATTTCTGCCGGAAGAAATTCTTTGGGCTAAATTTGTCAGGGTGGGGAAATTTTTTACTCTCTCGTGACTCTGACCAAAAATAACCAAATATTACTAAATTCGGCAGTTGTAAACTGAGTGTGGAACGGACCTAATAAAAAGAATTTATAAAGACATGTACATAGTTGGACAGGGCAAGGATATGAGTGTCACTTGAATTCAAAATTCTTCAAGAGCCCTTGACACGTAACCTTTTGTTGAATCGATTTTTATATTCATACAAAAATGAGGGTAGAGGGTGACAAGAGTTCTTTAAAACATCTTGAACTACATATTTCAAATGTGTTACAAATCAAAAGTGCAGTGCCAGACAAAGCAACAAGCGTATTTATTTTGTTTTTCTTTCTTATTAAAAATAAAACATTTCAACGTTGTTATTTATTGTTGTAATCTATTTTTGTTTAAAACACACACATCAATCAAATTTTGAGTATTATGGAGAAAAAAAAAATATTTATATTTCTTTACACTTAATGTCATTGTTCTCACATTAAGCGTAAATTATTATTAACATTTGGAAAGTGCCTTTTGCCATTTCTCATTGAAAAAGAAAAAAAAATATATTCAATGTACATTGCACTCAGCCAGCATATTTATATATTTCGCACCTCTATCCAATGCCATAAATACTCATCATCAGTATCCATATTGTACGGTTAAACTGTGTACACACTTAAATCTTTTTATACATATCAGATAAGTTGTTTGTTAAATAAAATAAAATTTGGAATAAATCAATGGGGTATTGGAATTTTAAATAGAAATTAATTGGAATTCTAGTTCAATAAAATTTGTAAAATAAAAAAAAAAAATATAATTAAATTAGATCATACATAATGCGCAATATTTTCAAGATGTTTAATAAATGTTATTGAAAATGTATTTAAAGTAAAATTAAATTGATTGCATTTGTTTTTAAATCATATTTATCATCACTGCATACCAGTCTAGAATTTGAAAATAATTTTTAATTTTTTGCTGAAACAATACTTAAGAAGCTCGAAATAATATCCAATTGGATTTCCGTTTTTGTCGTCACAAATTTTTAAAAATTCAAATACTTAAGCTACTTAAAATGTTATTTACTGCAAACTAGATTTTCCGGAATATGCCAAAAAGTTAAAAACCTTCATAGCCGTTTTAGTTTAAAAGGGCCATTTTTTTATAAGCAATTTTTCAAAACTGGTGCATTTCTGTAAAAAGAATTTTAATACAAAATTGTACTTATTTAGCCAGCAACATGTGCTTTGAAATTCTTGAGCTTACTATTCTGCCCGTATAAACAAAGAGTAGACATTTTTGGAGATTTGCTATGTCGCCGCTATTTCCTGAAAAAAAAAACCTTTTGATAACACTGGTTGCAACGTACTCTGAAATCACAATAAAAAAGGATATGTTTTTGAGATATAATTTTTCAAAGTTGTTTGTTGTTATTTTTCTAAACATATGTATGTACTTAGTATTCGGGGCTTATCTTGAGTAATAAATGACCAATCTGAACAGAAGAACCAATACCTGAAAGCTGTATAAAAATGCAAGAAACACTAGAATAGTTTTTCTGGGTCACCTCAGAGGTTTAAGTCGAATGAATCAAAGCATTATTAAAAAATCGATTTTTTTGACAAAAGAATACTTGTTCAGAAAAATTCAAAACCTTTTGAATTCTCGCAGTTTTATATTTTGTATATTAAGTCCAATACTTGGCAAAGATAACAATATACTTTTCCTAAAAATGAATGGGTAGGTTATAAAGAGATGAACATTTTTGTAACGATACAAAATTTCGACACTTTTTGTTACTTTTCGAGTTTTTGTCTATAACTCGAAAAGCAAGCTAAATTTGAAAAGTTTTAACAAGTAACTTTATGTAGAAAATAAATTTTTCTATGGACATACTTCTTCTTAAAGAGTAAAAATCGTAAAAGTATTAAGAAAATCTATGAAAAAAGGGAAACAAAAAGTTTGATGTCTTTATTATTTTTATGGTCTTCCAAATTTTACTGTTTTTTTTGTCTTTTTGAACAATTTTTCTTTTAAAAATCTTCGCGATTAGTAGTACTTTTGTTATACAATTTCTTAAAAAAGAAGTTATTTTGATGTACAATGTTGAATTTCTGCTATTTATTTAAATCCGTATTTTCTATTAAAATAACAAATAAGTATAAACCCACAAAACAAAATGAGATGTCACGTGTCGGAAAACTTTTTGCAACGGATGTGACACGTGCAAAACAATGAAAGACAAGAGATTCTTAAGGTTAATTAAAAAAATTGTTGGTCTCAAGAAAAAATTTCATCAAACTAGGTACCAATTTTGAAGAAAATTACTTTAGTAGTTAAAATTGAAGCTCTATGTATGGGGATAAAGACGAATTTGGGACCCACTTTTTCCCCCATTTCCTACTATCGATCGTGATGGTATGTCGTTGAATTCTACTTCGAAAAAGATTCTAAGCAAATTTATCTTCAAAGTAACAGTTCGAAATTGTTGTTTTTCCTGAAAAGAAGAAACTAAAACGACAAGATGTGACAAAAGCTCACAATTTTCACACTTGACTCACTTGTAATCCGCCATTCCATTTGTATTATGTCGTTTTTCTCAACTCGTAATCCACCTCCATTTGTATTAAACTCCCTTTTGCATCTTACACATGGTTGACCACACTGTTTAAAATCTACTACAATTTCACAAAAAATTCGAATTGGCACCACCAACATTTCTCTTGTCACCCAAATGACAGCCTCAAGTGAAATGTCATTCGCTGTAAATAAACTGGGTGGTAGACAGAAAAAGAAAATAGAAAATATATTTCTTTAAAAAACTTTTTAATTGAATTTTCTTTAAAAAAGTTAAAATGAGTGCAAAGCACTTATGTTTTCGTTGGGCAGTAGACTTAAGAAGCTTTACACCTTCACTTACACAACTTACATCAGCATGTTTGTTAGTTCAACCTGAAGAAAAAACACGACTTATAAAATTCCATTTTATTGATGATTTTCTTTCGTCACTCGTCGGCCGTTTGTTAATGAGGAAATTCGTCAGCGAAACCACAAACATTAAACACAATGATATTATATTCGACCGTGATGTTCGAGGGAAACCCTATCTCAAGAATTCCAAACCAGATTCACCTCAAATTAGTTTCAACGTTTCTCATCATGGTAGTATGGTTGTTTTAGCTGGTGTGGTTGTGAATGTTCATCAACAGACTACTGATGATGATTCACAACAACAAAATACACCATCATTGACAACAGCAACAACAACAGACTTTGGAGTTGGCATTGATGTCATGAAAATAGAATACACTGGCGGCAAGACACTCTCTGAATTCTTTCGTATAATGACGAGGAACTTCTCGGCTAGCGAATGGCGCTACATTAACCGCACCCATCATACGACCGAGCAGGCTAAATTGAAAGCATTCATACGAAACTGGTGTCTGAAGGAGAGCTTTGTAAAGAACATTGGTGTTGGCATATCGATTGACTTGCAAAAGATAAGTTTTGCCATACAATCGGACGACCTGGACACAGATAACATTGTCACAAGTACTAAATTGAGTATTGATGATGTTCCGGCTACAATGTGGCTTTTTGAGGAGCATATGTTAGATAAGGAACATTGTGTAGCAATTGCTTTTAGAAATTGCATTCCTAGCGAAGAGGGCGAGTTTAAATTTTTCAATTTCGATGAGTTACTTGTGGGTGGTGTGGACAAAGGTGCGCCTGCGATGGAAGAATGTAAAGAATATTGTCGCAATGTTCTGAAGAAGGAACGAAAGCAAATTAGGTCATAGCAATAAATTTTCTCTTGTAATTTAATTGAAAAAAAAAAAAAAAAAAAAATAGAATTATTTTCTGTAATAAAATATCTTTTTTTAAACTCAACATGTCTTTGTAAAGATTATTCGCTACATGGCATGTCTGTGTTGATAGTTTGTGAATTAATTTACTCGGAAAATGAATGGCATTTCCAGGATTGGTATTTATTTATTTCACTTGTCTGTGTTGTCTGTTATAGGGGAATGGGATTTGTAAGTTCTAGTTTTTGAATCGGATAACGGTTGAGTTAATGGGAGTTTTATTGCTATCATTACAATCGTATGTGTGTGTCGGTTGATCCAAATTACTTTTACAAATCCTTACTGTCTGCCTATAAGTCTAGTCTTGTTTAAGTATGTCTACATTTAAATTCGAGGAAAAGAAATAAAAATCAATTTTGGGGGTAAATTTTATTATTTTTCTTTTTTTTTCGTACCAGCTGGTTCCTAGTACCGATTTGGAATAATTCAATGCATGTTTGGAAGGAATATATAAATATTAATGATTATCAATTGAGCTGATAAGTTATTTTTTGGTGGTAAATTTTTTGGTAAAGGGGATTTTAGTAACAAATTTCAAAACTTTTCGCAAACTTTGCAGGAATTTTTTTTTCCATAATAAGTTAGGGTTTCTAGCTTAAATGGTATTTTGTTCTGTTGTAGAAAGTACTCATAAACCAACAATTTTGATTCAGATTTGATAGTTTTCGACCGATAGCAAATACGTTAATGGCTGGACACCAGTTAAAGCTTATTTTTTATGTGTTGTAGTTTTCAAATGTATACTTTTTGCATACTTACTTCCAAGTTCCAAACTGTTAGAGGATAGGTGAATGTGCTATGTCCCCTCTCAGAAAGTCGTCTCAAATTTTACTCAGAAAGTCGTTGCAGATTAATTTCGACCTGATCTGTCTTTCAGATACTAAGACTTTTCCTCGGTTTTTTGTACCTTTGCGGTTGCCGTTTAACAGACTGAATGTGCATTTGCTCTATGTTTAATTTGTGGCCTCTTCAAGCAAGCATCATCCAGCATCTTCTGAAGGCGTGTGCCTTTGGCAGGCAAAACATGTCATGGTGCGATGCACCGAGACTATTAACAATACTAACCCTCTATAAGCAGGTATGAAATCGATAAAAAGAGGTCTATAACGATCTTGAAATTTAGGGTCTGTATTTTTCGCAGTTCGAATTCCATCGTCAATCGCTGACGGCAAATGATTGTCTTATTAGACCATCAGTAAACAGCTTGAGATGTTCATAAAAGGCAATGTGCAAAAGACTGAAGTCTCGTCGGTTGACAGATAGGACCTGATAGTGTTACTATACTATTTTTTGGTTTTTTTTTTACGCCAAAAATCCTGTTACGAGCCTTTTTAAAATGACTTTTTATTTAGGTTAATTTATCTTAAAAAAAAATCTAAATCAACCATTCACAATTAATTGACAAATACTATTTTGTATTAATAATAACCACCAGCAATCTGTTGGTCTAACTAGTACACCAATCTTCAAAGCGTGCCAACTATTCGTGTCATGCTATATGAAGTGGAACAAATGCATCCACTCGTCCTTTTTCTGGACAATTTTAAGTACAAGCAAACGAACAATAATACAAAATGTTTCCCTATTTTAGAATCCGCCCCCGTCTATTTGTATTGTCATCAAGAAAATTACCGTAGACGGCCTTCAACAATTGAAAGAAAATCCATTAATATTTCACCCCATTCCATAAAACAACAATAAGCTATGTATAACAAGCATGCACTTTGAATTGCAACAATTTTCATTTATTGCCACTCTTTCATTCACAAAATAGGTTACCCATGCCCACCGACACACATTTTTTTTTGTATTTTACATGTTGCCGACCTAAGGTTTTTATTTTTAAATCGTTTTCGATCTGATTGATGGCAATTCTACCCTTGTTCACCAAACAAAAAAAAATACCTTTCCCCTCAGAAGAAAACAACCAAACAAAGACGTTATCGTCAGGGAGGGGTGTCAGAATTAAAAGGCCGCTCTAGGGTAAAGTAACGAACCCTCAAGCCAAAAATGATCTTAAGTGTTTAGGTTCGTTTGGCTATGAGGGATTATATCTGAAAAGGGTGAGGGCATTTGTGTTCAGGCAGAACACCGAAAGCGATCGCATTGCAAAATTAAATTTAGGCCACCAGGCAGGAGGTTGTCGAAGCGCAAATACAATTTTAATAATGAAACTCGATCAGACAGAAAATTTTTTTTGTTTACTTTTTATATTTGGTTTGATATTTATTTCCTATATGGTTAGAGCCCTTGAAAAACACATCCGAAGAGGTTTTTTACGATTATATTCCATAGTATTACATTAGACGGTATATGAATGCGGTGTTTGAATTAAATTTTGATTCGCATGATCGCCGGCAGGTGTGACATTGATAAACATTACTAGCTTTTGATTAAGAATGACTGGTAAACTCACCCTTTGGTTTTTAAAAAAACACAAAATTGTTTTTATTACACGGGTCGCCAGGAAATATGGTTCCGCTTCATTAGGATTTGAAGAAATTCTTCCAAAAATATTTTGTTTCGCGGTTGATTGAATAGCGAACATTTTTATAATAATAAATTCGAAATTAGGTATTGTGAATTTATATAAATTTGTATGGAATATAGAACGTGCTTCTTTCAGATTTCCAGAAATAATTTTTATTTATCGCTTCATTTGAAATTAAATTGTTCAAGTGTGTTGAATCTTGGAGCGAATCCAAAATGTTGTCAATTTCATGTTTTTGACTGCGGTATGATCTATAAAGTATAGATTTATGGAAGTAGTATGCTAAGTGTGTTGCTACTTAAATTAATTTTAATTGAAAGAAACAATGTGGCATACATTAGGATTTTCAACAATTATACGAAAATATATACATACATATTTCGCAAATTATATTTTCATAATCATAATAAACTGAAAAGGTTGAATGACTCAGAAAATCTTCATCCAAAGATAAGTACAGTTGAACATTTGGTCAATTTGTTTTTATGTGAGTTTACGAAAAACTATTTTTTAAATTTAGTTTTAACAGCTATCTAGAGCTGTTAGCTGAAACGAAACTTAAGGATTTAAGTTGTGACAGTTTATGCAGACGAAAAAGTAGGGAATAAGATTTTTAAGTTTGGTTTCAACAAATGGGTCTAAGACGACTTTCATTTTAAACTTTCACGTGAATCATATACATAGCTGAATAGCTATTAAAGGTATGAAACCGTAAACCGCTGTCAACATAATTTCGTACTGAGGCTGTCTTCCTTGAATTTCTTATTTTAATTTATGCTGAGTAATTTTCATACCTGCATATATTGTAAAAAAGGAGCACTTAGCTCAACACAAATGTTTTATGATTGTGGAAATCAAATCTAGGTCGATTTCATTATTTAGGATGCCTTTTTCGCATTACTGATTTCTACTAAAGCATTCTAGGAGCTTGTTTAGTGCTGGGGTGAATTATATTTGATTTAATGGGTGTCCCAAGAATAACAGTCTATTATAAGTCGTTAAGTAAGCCTTGTTTTGGCTAGTGTAAATGAGCAGTAGAAAAAGTGGACCACAAGCAAAGTTCGAAGTTTCCCAGCATCCGTTAAAATATAACGAAGAGATTTTGTTTGAGTATTTGGCAGTGAACAGTCAACACGACCTCATGCAAAGGGCTGTTTGAGTTTTCTGTTCTAGCAACGCGAAGTGTGTTATTTTTTTAAATTTTTTTCTAGAGGGATTCCTTGTGTCCCTACGATTGAACTTTGCTGTTCTGGAAAAACCTTTGATATTTGCTATCGATTCACAATAATTTTACCAACTTTATTTCTTAAGGGGTAATAACACCTTGTAAACCATGAAATCGAGCGTCATTTTCATCAGCGTATAAAACAAAGAAGAAATATTATTTACTTTTGGTGTTTGTTTAGTTTAATTAAGTATATTTTTAGGTAACAGAATAGGCTTATGTTAAATTTTTTAATGATGTGAAATTTTTTAAATGGCTGTGTAGTTAAGGATGACAGTAAAATCCTGTGCTCCCATCGGGCGACCAACTAACTCCTACAGTTTTTAACCGATTGGGCTGAAATTTTGTGTGGAGCTTAAAAATACTATTCTCTAGTAAAGTACGTAGGAAATATTAAAATTTAACGATTTTATGGTCTTTTTTTCAACGAATTTTGTTTTTGGAATGAAATAATTTTTTTAAACTAATGCCATTTCTTTAAAAATTAATATTTCAACGTACTTTACTAGAGAATAGTATTTTTAAGCTCCACACAAAATTTCAGCCCAATCGGTTAAAAACTGTAGGAGTTAGTTGGTCGCCCGATGGGAGCACAGGATTTTACTGTCATCCTGAACTACACCGCCATTTAAAAAATTTCACATCATTAAAAAATTTAACATAAGCCTATTCTGTTACCTAATAATATACTTAATTAAACTAAACAAACACCAAAAGTAAATAATATTTCTTCTTTGTTTTATACGCTGATGAAAATGACGCTCGATTTCATGGTTTACAAGGTGTTATTACCCCTTAATTGTGTGGTAAATTGTTTGTAGGCTGTAAAACAGTTCTTAAACGTCGAACATTACCGGTTTCAACATTGGAAAAAGTGTTCAATTAGTTAAACTTAATGAAGTTGATAGGAGATCTATTGCACAGACTGTTGATTAGTTTTTAACAAGTGAAAATTTAATCTAGTTGGTTAGTTGGTTGGTTAAAGGTGTGACAGTTTGCTGAAGTATTTTAATGTCAGTTTTTTTAAGATGTCGGCAAGTTCGAAGTAAAAAACCTGAAAGCCAACTTGCATAGGAAGCTTGATAGCCACATTTCCTGAACCTTCGAAGTAAGGTTAGAAAAATACACCATCAAAGCCTTAAAAGAGAATTTCCTGAAAAAAAATTCGGCGTCAACATTATACTACTTTTACATTCAAGCTCGATCATCATGTTTTTTTGGATTTCTCAAAATCTATTGGTTTTTTTTTTGTCTGACCTCCATTTTTATGATTTAAATTGGATTTAAAAAAACATTTATTCGATCCTCTCCCTTTCAAAATGAAATTTTGAGCGCAAGTTTAAACTTAACAAGTATTTCAACAAATTCCTTTACAATATCTGTCGACTCTTTGTTTATTGAAGTTTACAACAGTGAGTCATCATTTCATATAAACAAGTTAATTTTTTATAAATTAAAACTAATTCTTTAATCGCTTTGTCGCCTGTAAAAGTGTGGATCCTATTTTGTATGTTTTTGTATTTCTATTTGATAAATTAATTTACTTTTTATTATTATTTATGATTTTATTTATTATTATTTTTCAATCATTGCACCTCGTTTAAAAAAAAAACATATATTTTGTACCAAAAATATAATTTAAAATAAAAAAAACCAAAACAATGCAAAAATAAAAAGCTGGAACATCATGGTCTGCCCGCCATTCTGACTTTGACCAGAAACTTATCATAGATCTTGGTAACATTATGAACGTGACACACATTGCCATCCAAGGTCGGCCACATAGTAATGAATATGTTACCGAATATTCCATAAGCTATGGCATAACAGATTTGGAATTTGCAGACTACAAGGAGCCAGGAGGCAACATAAAGGTAAGCGACACGTTCGTTCGATTCTCCCTATTAATGGGCTTACATGTGGCGCAATTGTCTATCAAAATACAAAATCAATACAAACAAAGTAAAAAATATTAACACACACTCAAAGTCTGCTCTGTCATTATAATGTTATTGTCATGGCAGCATCGTATCATCAGCTGTTCCGTTTATTGTTTAGATGATTTAATAGCTCTCTTTGTCTCATGGTGTAATGTTAACAGGAAAATGGTGCGCATGGGATTGTGTGTCTCTTATCATCCTTAACCTAATCATCACTTATGTCCCCATGTCTTCATTGTCTTTTCCTGATATTCATCTCCTTTTCAAAAATTAAATCTTCATCCCTCCTCATCCTTAATTGATATTTTCTGTTATTTTTGTAAATGGCATGTGGCATTGTGGGATTATTAAATTAAGTTCATAAAAATGGTTGCACGCATATTTTATACATCTTATTGTTTGTTTTGTAATTTAAATTTTATTTCATGTATTTTTATGGTGTTGGCTGCTGATTGTTTGCTATAATGAATGAATGGTTTTTAGTCAGTAAATATTAGAAATACAATATCAAAACAAAATAATATAAATGATTGATTGGTGATTTAGGTTTTGAGAAAATCATATTCGAATTTTCAAAAAAATTAAAGTCCTGGAGTAAATACTTGTGTAACTTTAGAATTCATTGTAACTTTTACCCAAAAAGCACAGAATCTTGTGTAAATAGGGCAATGCAATTTTTGGTCTGCATAATGTTTTAAAAAGTTAACAGAAAGTGCCTTTCTGCACCGGATAGCAAAATTTTAGAACTGCGTTGGAGTTTTTAAAATATAATAAATCATTATTTGAATTTTTGCTGTTCTTCTTGCCTCAATCATTGGAGGAGAACTTTTTGTTTCATTTTTTAAAGCGAATTTAAATTTCTTTCGAGAAAAACTTGCAATAGCTTTACAAAATCACTATAATTCTGTTAATTTACAAACATTCCTTCAAATGTTTGTACTCAAAGAGTTCTTATGCAAAAAAATCCGTCGAAATTTGTGTAAGCAAACTTGTTGCCGGAAGACCTTTAAAAAATCAAGTTAAATGGGTTGACATGTTTGTCGCGATTTTCGAAGTCCAAAGTCAACGTAAATAAATCTACCATTCCAGTTACTCGTATAAGAAATTCGAAGAAATTCTAGAAGAAATTATGAGAGTTGTCACTTATCATCACTCAATGACCTGTCGGGAACTCCCTATAAAAACGAACAAATTATTTCGTAAACTAAAACCGTTAACATTCAACTTTGCAAAAAGCGTTGTTCAGTAGGTACCTTCAAAAGGATTTCTATTTCAAAGAAGAGTCTCGAATGGTTTTTAAAAGTCGAATGGTCGCCCTTATTTTTAACATTAAATGATATCTAGATCTTGAACTTAAAGCTCTTAACCTAAATCACCAGTTGATACCTAAACTAACTAACCAAATACATATTAATATTAACTAAAAATATATATTTTTTCTTTAAACTTCCTACAACTACAAATAATTTTTACTCACAAATTAACAAAATGGTGCACTGAAAATTAACTATAAATATTAAAACGTAAAATTCCTAACACTAAAACAAACAAACAAAAAATTAAAACACAAAAGGTGAATCTGCATGGACGCCGTTAGAAAATACTTACAATCATTTTCTAACAATCGATTTGGGTGAGAAAAAAATGACTCGGAAAATTGCTACAATGGGTCGGGCGAAGACAATTGAATTTGTGACTGAGTACATTGTTCAGTATTCGGATGATGGTGAATATTGGCGATCGTATGTTAGTCCTATGAGTGAACCTCAGGTAAATTACTCAATAAAACGTAAATATTACAAATAAATAAATTGTAGTCGTTTTTTTTAAGTTTTACCTTGATTTTGTTTTAATTTTTTACCTATAAATCTTTATGTCAACTCTGAATGTTTTCATATAAATAACTGTGAAATACAATCAAAAATAAATTATTAATGTCATTGTAAGCTGTTAGTTAAATTATTATGAATATTGATTTGAGCTTCTTTCTTTAAATGTGTTACACAATTTATTTTAAAGGATATATCCTAGATAAAATTCCAGTCCCTGATTCCTTAAACAAAGTTTACCTCCCTTAAATTTTATTCGATCAATCCCGTGCACAGTAAAATGCGTTTAAAATATTTACAATATTTTTTTTTTATTTTGGTATGTCGAAATCAAATCAAATGCCAAATCTGGGCGGTATGCGTCGTTTCATTAATATTTTGCATTGTTTAGAACCCACGATTGATAGCTATATCGTCGGCTAGGAGTGAAAAACATCTAACTCCACTTTTACTCTCCTTACACAAAATATTTCCAAATGTATGAATAAATCCAAAACTACACTAGCCCAAAAAATTAAGGGAACAAAAAAAATCGTAATTTTTTTAAATAATTTTCCATAGGCTAAGTAAAAAATGATCGTATTATGACAAAATAAATAGCATGTGAAAGCCCTATTCTTCTAGTTTTAGGATTAAATGTTAGAAAGGCTATTTATTTGGCTTTAAGATTCATTTTGTTTCAAACTTCTACGATTTTTTTAGACTGCAATATCAGTCATCAAACCAAAAACCATACTTTTGACTTTGACTATCAATATCTCAACAACGGATCACTGTACAGAAAATTTAAGGACACATTTAAAAATTTCATTCAATTCTCTACAAAGAAACGAAGTTTGCTTTGTTAAAAAAAAATGTTTTCTTAATTTTGGAATTAATTTAGAAAAGCTATCAAAATAGGCATTTTTACGGTTTTTTAGAAAATGTACCGCTATTCAATTTCTATGGGTGATAAAATTAAACTGAGCCTTAATTAATTATGGGTAATAAGATTAAACTGAGGCTTGATAATTGAAGCTAAATATACATGAAATTAATATGCAATATGTTTCAGACTTATTCATCTAAGGGTTTTTCTGTTGTGAGGGTTTGAACTTTTGAGATGAAATAAAACACCATACTTCTGCAGGTCTAAATAACTTAATTCTTGTAACTTTTTTTATAAGCAAAATCAAGTTCTTTTGAGTTTATTTGAACATTTTATTGATAAATATCGTTCAAGTTTTAGATAAACCAAGGAAAAATTTAAAGTTTTCAAAAAAGTTAAATTTTGAGAAAAAAAGCTTTTTATACCATTTTTTGATACTTTTTCTAATTTTGAAAATTTTTTGAAACTAGGCTAACTTTTTAGTCCGGAATGATTTTGAACCGCCCCATGGAAGACTTCTCCAAATAATCTGGTTTAATGTTCAATTTCACCGAAAGAACTTCGTACTTCTGAACGAAAACAAAAACTATTTATTTCATTTATGTCCTGAAACTTTCTCAAACTAAAATAGAATGCATTTTCCGATTGCAGGTCCAAAAGGGTAAAAATTACACGAACTGCAAAATATTTTTAAATAAAAATAAAGATCCATTTTCTGAGCCAAAAGAGGCAAAAATAGTAGATAGTCAGAATGGATGGGACCACAACTGTCCGACACGGTTTCTAGAAATGCCCTTCAACTTTTTCTTACTATTACTCCTTTAAACAGATTCCTCTTTGATTATTCCCTTTTGTTGCGCTCTTGAAAAACGCTTGCCCATTTTACTACAACTAACGTGTTTCTGACCCGCTCTCAAAAAATTGTGTCTTTCTTTTATTCCGAAATAAGTTGTTAAACTATTATATACGATTGAATAACGATTGAAAATCCTTGCAGTTCATTCCGTAAAGTGGTACATTAGAGTTCCAGGTACCAAGAGTTTTTTTTTTATCTTCGCCTTTTTAAACAATATTTAGGTTATGGGCATACAAATAGCTGAAATTGTTAATAACATTATCTTCATTATTATTAAAAAGTTGCGTACTAACACCTTGAATTATTAACTTTTATGTTTTAACACAATTTTATCATTTTTCTTCAAGTTCTTCATACTAACTAAATAATCTACTTTACCTGAAACTTGTATTAAACAAATATTTTTTTTTTAAATATTTATCAAAGATGTTCAAAGGAAACAGCGATGGAAATGCAGTTCATTTTAATGTCTTCGAAGTACCAATTATTGCCCAATGGATACGAATAAATCCTACAAGATGGCATGACAGAATATCAATGCGTGTAGAGTTATATGGTTGTGATTACAGTAAGTTCAAATCTATAACTTTTTATAAGTCGTTATTAATCTTAATTTATCCTCCTCCTTGCAGTCTCTGAAAACCTCTACTTCAATGGAACAAGTTTGGTCAAATACGATTTACTCAGGGAACCTATTGCCTCAACACGAGAATCCATTCGATTTCGTTTTAAAACCGCTCAAGCCAATGGAATATTAATGTATTCACGTGGCACACAAGGTGACTACCTCGCACTTCAAGTTAAAGACAACAAAATGCTTTTGAATATGGATTTGGGATCGAAAATTATGACTTCATTATCCGTTGGTAGTCTGTTGGATGACAATGTTTGGCATGATGTTGTTTTGTCAAGAAATCGTCGAGACATTATATTCTCAGTTGATCGAGTCATAGTCAAAGGCAGGATAAAGGGAGAATATAGTCGATTGAATCTCAATCGTAATGTAAGTTTAAATAAAAATTTTGATCCTTAATTCAAACTAAAATATCCTTTTTTTTCTTTTTGCAGCTTTATTTGGGTGGTGTTCCCAATATCCAAGAAGGTATGCTAGTCACACAAAACTTCAGTGGTTGCATTGAGAATCTCTTCCTTAACTCATCAAATTTCATACGCGAAATGAAGGATAATTATGAATATGGCGAAGCCTTCCGTTATCAACGAGTAAACACAATCTACGCCTGTCCATCGCCTCCAATTTATCCAGTGACTTTCCTTACCAGATCGTCATATGCTCGTCTCAAGGGTTACGAAGCTCAGAAGCAACTGAATGTCTCCTTCTATTTCCGTACCTATGAGGATAGAGGTTCGATGTTGTATCACGAATTTGCTTCAGGTGGCTTTGTTAAGGTCTTCTTGGAATACGGAAAGGTTGAGATTGATTTGAAACTGGGCGATAAACCTAGAATCATATTGGATAACTACGAGGAACAATTTAACGATGGCAAATGGCATTCTTTAGTTCTAACAATTGGAAAGAATAAACTTGTGCTGGACATTGATCAGCGACCAATGACTACGACAAAAATAATTCAAATTTCTACGGGACGTGTATACAATATTGCTGGTGGACATGATAAGAATGGTTTTGTCGGCTGTATGAGACTGATTTTAGTCGATGGTAACTATAAACTGCCCAAGGATTGGATTCAAGGGGAAGAAGTGTGTTGCGACAATGAAGTAGTTGTTGATGCTTGTCAAATGATCGATCGATGCAACCCAAATCCATGTCGTCATGGTGCAACGTGTAATCAAAATTCAATGGAATTCTTCTGCGATTGCAGTCAGACAGGATATGCTGGAGCTGTTTGTCACACATGTAAGGAAATTCATTTAATTTTGTTGATCATTGACTTACGTTTATTCGTTCTTTTTTTCTAGCCAAATACCCACTGTCTTGCTTGGCTTTGAAGAATGTCCAGAGTGTTCAACAAAGAGTTAACATGCACATTGATGTTGATGGCAGTGGTCCGCTGAAACCATTCCCAGTTGTCTGTGAATTTTATTGTAAGTTCTTTTTTAAAAATTTCTGCCAATTTACGAGACTACAATTTTATGACATCTCTAGCTGATGGAAGAGTTATAACAACACTTGGTCACAGTCAAGAACGCACAACAACAGTTGATGGCTTCCAGGAGCCAGGTTCATTCGAACAGGCAATTATGTATGACGCGGATTTAATGCAGGTAGAAGCACTTTTGAACCGATCTCATTCATGCTGGCAACGACTTAGTTACTCTTGCAGAGCTGCTAGACTTCTGAATTCTCCAAGTAAGTTTCCAATTCTCTCAGAAAAATAGTCCAATTTAATAATGATCTTTTTCCCTTTAAGGTGAAATCAATGCATTCCGACCATTTTCGTGGTGGGTTTCAAGACACAATCAAGCAATGGACTACTGGGCTGGTGCCTTACCAGGATCACGTAAATGTGAATGTGGAATTCTTGGCAAATGTATCGATCCAACTAAATGGTGTAATTGCGACGCGGAAAGAATGGAATGGACCGAAGATAGTGGAGATATTCGAGAAAAAGAATATTTACCAGTTCGTGCTGTACGATTTGGTGACACTGGTACACCATTAGATGAAAAACAAGGTCGATATACACTTGGACCGTTGCGTTGCGAAGGAGATGATTTATTCAGTAATATTGTGACATTCCGAATTGCTGATTCTACAATCAATTTACCACCATTCGATATGGGACATTCGGGAGATATCTATATGGAATTCAAGACAACAACAGAGAATGCTGTACTCTTCCATGCAACAGGACCAACAGATTATATAAAATTGAGTATAATTGGTGGATCCAAGTTGCAATTCCAATATCAAGCTGGTAGTGGACCATTGGGGGTGAATGTGGAGACTAGTTATCATTTGAATGACAATCGCTGGCACACAGTCAGCGTGGAAAGGAATCGGTAAGTGAATAACACAACAAAATAATCTTTTAATCGAATTCATCAAAAAAAAAAAGAACTGTCACTACACTTCGGTCGACAGGAACATTTGCATTTCTTCTTGTTTTTTTCCGCAACATCGAAAGCAAATCAAACTGAACTTCTTTTGTTGACGATAGCAAAGCATTTCAGTTATTTCGTACACATTAAGAGCCAGGGTTTAAAATCGTTCGAGGTGTAAAAGCACTTCGTAAATTCTTTCAAACCGTTCAATAACAGAAATATTGGGCTGATATCATTGTAAAACTTAATGCATTAATTTTTGTTTCCAATACCATTCTAAGCCCTTCACTTCCAGATTTAATTACTCGAATATGTTTTTTTTTCAATTCCTACAAAAGTTAGTTAATTATTATTTTAGTGCATGCATCCTTCTACACGATCATCTTCGCAGTTGAAGAGGTTCTTAAACCGATGCGGTAATTTTGTTCTCCAAACACTTTTCTATAGTTTCTTTAAACTCTTTTATTCTGGCCTACAGTGTATTGTCTTCATTGGCTGCTTAAATACTTCCACTATCAACTTTGTTCTTCTGTGACTGGGTTATTTTCAATGTTTCCAAGAGCTTGCGTTCTATTTTTAGAACCCGCAGCCAACTGGATTGTTTTTTCGATCTCGATCATGGAGTTTGCGTGTGCTCTTTCCTTTTTTTTTCTTTCTCCGCAGGATATTATTTTATTCCTTTTTTCTGGTTCAATACTAATCGCTTTCGTTTTGTGCAGAAGCATCTTCATATGTGTATCTCTTGACACCTTTTTTCGGTATATTCATCATCATACCACGGTTTCCCTTTTGTGGGGAGTTTGATATCCTATTATGTTTTGGATGCTTCCTTGATAATTTTTCGAATTAGGACCACTGTTATAAATAAATTTATTACTTGAAAGTCGTTGTCTTTTGTCGTTTCATGGAGACTAGGGCCACCATGGAGCCCGTAAAAGATCTTAAAACATTTTTTGAACTTTCCTTGATGTCTACATCTACAGTAGGGTGTGTCACTTTTGTATGGCCGAAAAAAAGTACTTTAATTTTGCAATGTAATAGTGATCAAACGTTGTCTGAGGTTTAATAATATGTAAAAAAAATACTATAATATCGTTCATCTTTAGCTCGCTCAAATCGGTTGAAGCTGTTAGGAAAAAACGACTTTATATGAAAAAATGATTTTTTTCCTTCGCTTATTATTTCGCAGCTTCTTTACTAAGTTTAGTTATTTCTTGAAATTATCTTTCATGAGAAAGCTTAAAAATATTTAATATATTTTTGTTTTTGTATCCAAACGGCACAATTAAGAAAAAAAAAAACAAAAATCTCTAAAAATCCAAATTTCTGCGATTTCTTCCTATATTTTGAGCGATATTAATTAAAATGAAAATTGTAAACGCAGGATTTAATTTTGATAAGCAATGCAACTTTTAAAAGCTATTACATTTGAAAATTCCATAGTTTAGCATTTTGACACACCCTAATTTACAGCCACACGATCAATTAACGGATTAGTTAACTTTGCATTGAAGCCGGTTTCTAAATACAAGAATTCAGCCTAATTGATGTTTTTTTCTGCGGGAAACGCAATTAGTGTCGACATATTTATTTTTTTTTTGTTGCAAAATGCATCCTTTTCATCTTATTTCCTTGCACTAATCGTATTTTCTTGCAGTAATACTTGTACGAAAATTATTATGTTGAATTTTCTTCTGTTCAACCCTCGCACTCATAAGTTTAGCAAGTAATGTCGTTACAACTTGAATAGGCACAATTTATGTGTAGTTGATCTACTCCATTTCTATAAACTCCACCACAATATTTTTTCAGTCAGATAAAATTTAATCAAACTTCTTTTTATTTCTTATAGCAAAGAAGCTCGTCTTGTCGTTGATGGATCTCTTAAAGCAGAAGTTCGTGAACCACCAGGTCCAGTTCGTGCTCTACATCTGACCTCCGATCTAGTAATTGGTGCTACCACAGAATACCGCGATGGTTATGTAGGGTGTATTCGAGCTCTTCTACTTAATGGAAAAATGGTTGATTTAAAATCATATGCTATGCGTGGACTTTATGGAATTAGTGCCGATTGTGTTGGACGTTGTGAGTCAAGTCCATGTCTTAATAATGGTACCTGTTTCGAAAGATACGATGGATACTCGTGCGATTGTCGTTGGAGTGCTTTCAAAGGACCTATTTGTGCTGATGGTATGAAAGTTAATTTTGTTTTCTTAGTTTTCCAACTTAACAACTCTCTTTCCAAATCATTCAACAGAAATTGGTGTTAATCTTCGTGCAAGTTCAATGATTCGTTATGAATTTGAAGGTTCCTTCAGATCAACTATTGCTGAAAATATACGAGTCGGTTTCACCACAACCAATCCAAGGGGTTTCCTTCTCGGTTTCTCATCCAATTTAACTGGAGAATATCTTACAATACAAATTTCCAATTCAGGTAAGATTTAAAAAAGTTTAATAAGAAAAGAGTTGTATTTTAAAATTTTGTTTTTGTTTTGCAGGTCATTTGCGATGTGTGTTTGATTTCGGTTTCGAAAGACAAGAAATTATCTATCCCAAGAAACATTTCGGTCTGGGCCAATATCATGATGTACGATTCTCCAGAAAGAACAGTGGTTCCACTGTTGTGCTCCAAGTGGATAACTATGAACCAGTTGAATATAATTTCGATATTAAAGCATCTGCTGATGCTCAGTTCAATAACATCCAATACATGTACATTGGAAAGAACGAATCGATGCCTGATGGTTTCATTGGTTGTGTATCTAGAGCTCAGTTTGATGATATTTATCCTCTCAAACTTATGTTCCAACAAAATCCACCACAAAATGTTAAGTCTTTGGGATGTAAGTATTCAAACTCTCTGAGATTAATAAAAAACCGTAAAAATATAATAAAAACTTATTCGTTTTAGCACAACTTACTGAGGACTTCTGTGGTGTTGAGCCTGTTACTCATCCACCCATTGAAGTAGAAACCCGTCCTCCACCTCTGGTCGATGAAGAGAAGCTGAGGAAAGCCTACAATGAAGTCAATTCAGTGCTTTTGGGCAGTAAGTTTGATCTGCCTTCTTAAGTTTTAAACAATTTTACAAAATTCTTCTTCTTTTTCAGCTCTTCTTGCAATTTTATTCATCTTAATCATTATTATGGTTGTTCTGATCGGAAGATATCTTCACCGACACAAAGGAGATTATCTTACGCACGAAGACAAAGGTGCCGACAATGCTGACGACCCCGACGAAGCTGTTGTACAATCAACGACAGGACATCAAGTTACGAAAAGAAAAGAGTGGTTTATTTAGATTGTTTTCAAAAAATAGAATAGACAAAAAAAAAAACGAAAAGTTAAGGAAGAGATAGGAGGAAAAAGCGAGAGAGTTTTTTTTTATTATAGTTTTTTTTATTTTTCATTCGAATAGCTTCTTTTTAGTTTATTTACATGAAAGCGATTAGACTTAGTTTAGGAAGATTGACGAACCAAAAAAATAAAAGACATTGTCAAATGTCAATGCCATTCACAACCTTTTCCTTGACCATTGCACAAACTTGTACTCTTGCTATGCGACTTAGCAAAAATTAAAATTCGTTTTTCATTGTTAACTGTGCCCAAAAGAGAGTAAAGCTTTCTTCATTAATTTTCCATTTATATTATCAAAATAAAGCCTCCATGGTTGCACACTTTTGCATGTAAATGACTAAAAAGATACAATTTATTATTATCTTTAGTTAAACAAACAAAAAAAAAAAACTAAACTTAAGTTGACAGAATTTTTGTAACAAAAATATAAAAAAAATATTATGTTAACGATATTATTTCGTCCCGTCCATTTTGTACTTTAAGTTACGTATTTTTTTTCGTAATTGTTTTTATTTTATTTGTAATTTTTTTTGTATTATTTTTTACACTCTCTTAGTTATTAGAAAACAAATAACAGCATTTTGTAAATGAAGCAGCAAAAAATATTCAAAAAAGCCGAAATTATTGTTTTGTATATTTGCCAAAGTTTTTGTATATATAATAAAAAAAAAATATAAAAAAAAATCTTTAACAATGAAATACAATTTCATAGCTTGCATTTATAATTAAAAAAAAATAAAAAAACAAAATATTTTTCAAAATAATCCAGGCAAATGTACAAATAAAAAAAGAAAATTTACAAGTTGCTTCAGTAAAAAAAACTATGTTATCTCCGTCTCAAAACAAAACAAACAAAAAAACTCTTGTATGTATTTTCATTTGAAAATATAATTTTTTTTATAAATCTAAAATATATTATTAATAAAAATTAAATATTACTATGTATTTCGGTTTTTCCGTTTCGAGTTTTTTAACATTCCATTATAATTAATATACAAATAAAAAACAGTTTATGTAGGAATGTTTTTGTTAAAATATAAAATGTTTTTGTTTTTTTTTTCATAAGGAACAAAAGAAAATTAATATATATGATTAAAAGAAACACAAGAGAGAACTAAGAATAACAATAATAAATTATATACTTTAAGCGAAAAACAAAGCGAAAAGAATAAAGAAAATTTAATTTTTAAGATTAAAGAAAACATTTTTTTTAATTCACAAACAATATGGAAACCTTTCTCATTTTTTCAATTTTCGATTCCGGTTTTGAGTAACCTGAGGAAGATGACAAAGTAGTCGCAAACCTACAATTTTTATTTCTTTTTTATTCGGGTAAGAAATACATATATGTGTGTATTTATGTACGAGTCTAAAATCCTTTTATGGTGAATAAAATTTTCCCTTGGATTGTCCCTGTTTTCAACGAAAATGATCATGAAAAGTTTCGGCAACATATATAAAATTTCCAGAAAAATTTATCTGTCATTTTATAGGATTCATGCCCACACAAAAAATTCGGAGGAAAAAAAATATTCTGAGGGAAATAATATTTCCCTTGAGATAACCATAGGGCCCAATAAGTACTTTTGTGTTCAAATATGGAAATCATAAATGTCATAATATTGGATTTAAAAATGGAAGGAACATGGGAAAAAACGCCATTTAGAAGAATTTCAAAAGCCACTGCAAGTTGAACCTGAATGAAATTTTAAGTTTCCGCTGAACTATTAAACAATTGAAGAAAATGGTTAAATTGCTTTGTGCTTCACTTTCAAGTGAATCAGAATAAGTGGAATTTTTGGAACATGACCAACCTTTCGCCTATAATTAGTAATGAAATCGATTTATTTCTATTCCTATAAATGATAGGTATATGATAACGAAAAAGTATAAGACCAAAAAATATTCACCTTAAATATTTCACCTTATTTATGTTGATTTGTTGGCGATAAAACCTTCTAAAAAGAAAATACTTTGTATAGTTTTTTTTCTTTTTATATTATTTTCATTTCAAAAATAAAATATAAACATTTATATACAAAATCTAAGACTAAAAAGATTTTAATACAAAAAGTAATAAGTTTTTATACGTATTGTCGTAATATTCTTGTTTTACATTAAGTTTTTTTTTTGGTTTTCGCTAAGCGATAAGTTATACTGGGTTAGCTAAAATAACTAGACCGCCAACAAAGTGTCAGATGGGTAATAATTTTCTTTCAATTTGATGTACAATTCAAATCCATTTAAGTAAGCTATAAAGAAATTTTCAAAAATTATAATTGATCTAAAGATCTATACAATAAAAACTTACATCAAATCCATTGTAGGTCACAATTCCTAGGCACATTACATCAGAATGATCTTTGTATTCGATCACAGCATCGAACAAAAAATAAATAACAAAAATACAATAACACACATGGCTATTATATCCTTTTGAAGAATTCGATCATGATATAGCGATCTGTATGATTCTCTTCGAGTTTTTTGGAATAACCATAATGGAAGGATTACTTGTAATAAATCAGGGACCATAAATCCAATGTCTCGTATAACTTGATGGGCAAATCCTTCGCCACGAATAACATTGGTAATGAATTGATCAAAACTACTTGTTACTATGTGCAACAAAGCAATGCCAATAACACACAGTACTTTCTTGGAAGTTACCTGATTATGGATGTTTGCTAGGTGCACTATCATCACAGTTGATATAAGTTCAGTTATCTGAAATAGAAGAAGTTATTTTTTTATTCAAAATAAAATTCACAACGGTTTTGAATGATAATCTAAAAAAACCTCTATGTATGCACTATTTACAATGTTTAAAAAATAAAATTGCAGATATAAATATTTTTTCCTTTTTTTTACAGTGAAACAAATGTTAGGGAGGAAATGTGTTTAAATATTTCAGAAAAACTTAATGTCCAATGAATAAATCGTTAACGAGATAAGCCATTGTCTGGGTTCCAAAAGGAAGGACTCGCTGCTACAAATATGTTAAAATAACTTTACTTACGAAAAAATTATACTTGTTCCTTTAACTAAAAGGATAAATTTAATTTATATTCCAAATGTATGCACTTGCCAAAACAACATCTAAACTGATCGGTAGAGAGATCGAGGAATGTTTTATGGACGAATAATGTAAAATAATGCAGAATACTTACCCTAAATTAACGACCAAAATATTTTGGGTCAAGTATTGCTTTCGTGTGAACAAAAAATCGAGGTTTTAATGAAAACCAATATTATGATAATGGAGAGGTCTAAAAAAGTGTTTTTTTTTTCATACCGTTCGTGGTACGACAGGAGCCCTTCTCCCGAACACATATTGCCGGAAGTTTTCATTCAGAATCGGGCTGAATGAATTTTAAATTCGTTGATGTAGCTGGACAATAAATAGGCCTCTGCTCTCTCCAATGAAAAAAAGAAACTCCATATGGTAGAGGAAGATATTAGTTTTTATTTATCTAGTGAAATAGACGTTGAAAGTCTCTTCCTATTCATAAGAAGTTACGAGTGGTTCAACAAGTGTGTTTCTAACTCGCTACTTTTTGTGATACCAAACCTTTTTTACTTGCGAGAATGCCGAACAATGCTGTCTGTGAGTAATTCGAGCTACAGGCTAAACTAATGCAGCGATTTTCTTCAAACTTGGTGGTTAACAGTTTTGGGTAATTCCCTAAAGGACAAATTGAAATTTTTTGTTTAGGACCAAAACTAACGGTACCTGTCATATAACGGAAATAGAAAAGTTAATTTCTTTCAATAACGGCTCTACCGATTTTAATTAAAATGTTTGTGTGTAATGTATCGTTATTAACGGAACCTGCCATAGAACGATTTTGTCGATTTATAAATTTCTCGTGAGAGACAAAGCAGATTTTGACGAAAAATTTTATACAGAAACGTTAAAACAATCAAATAAAAAATGTTTAAATTTTTCAATAAAACACATTTTTGGATTTTTTAAAAATATTTCAATTTTTTTTTTGAAAAATCAATTTTTTGAAAACGGGCTAATGAATTGTATCGAAATTTCGTTTTTATGTGTTAAATAATATTTTCTTAAAAATGACATACCAATTTTTTTTGAAAAATTTTACAAATATATTTATATTTAAAAAAAAACAGCTCTAACGATTTTCGAAATTTTTTTTCTCAAAATTCTTTTTATGCAAGAAATCAAATGGCATACTTGTGTAATTAAAACGGTTTTTAATTGATTATAAAAAGAGATTTTATTTTTTTAACACTACTTATGAAATTAATTCAAAATATCAAATTTTAAATTTTCCCTAATTTTTTTCAGTAAAAACCTTTAACATTAGAGTTACTTTTACCATAAGAGCGAGAACGTGCGACCCCAGTCTTGCATTTTATTTTTTAAACGAATATCTTCTAAACGGTTACTGGCTGAATACAATGGTGTAGCTTGTAGTACTGTCAAAATTTTACTGAGGGAAACAACAACAAAAGTTGGCGGCAACTGAGCAAAAAGTTGAGAATTCTTCAACTTGCGCTACAAGCTACAACCACAGTTTAACCATTGTATTCGGGGGTTAAAGCAATCAATTTGATGCTCTGAACTTTTTTGTAGAACGTTTAAGTCCCTACAAGAATACATCTTACTAATTTGATAATAATGACTTTTTCTAACTGACTGAAAATTTTGAAAAGTAAAAGTAAAGAAAATAATTTTTTTTAGTAGAAGATTGATGTAAAAATGGAAAATTGTGAAGCGGAAGACTTTCCCATTAAGATAAAAAGCTCATATTTGGTGAGTATATTCTAGAGGTGTTTTTCGTTTTTTCGAAGTATAAAATAAAAAAAAAAAACGAATTTCGATTTTTTTGAAACTAATTAAGTTGGTCTTATTGAAAATTTTCGTAAACACGTGAGGCGATCTGTATCTTTTGGGAGCCCCTTTTTTCTTGAGATAGATCTAGTACCACTAATCCAGCTTCAGTTATGTTCCTGAATTTGTCCCACAAGAAAGGAACGCGGAATTTTTTTTTATAAAACCCTAGCAATTTCCAAAACAAAAAAAATTAAGAATAATAGTTATACTTTGGTATGTTATTGTTATTTTTTTTTTTTTTTTAACTTTTGTTATCAGTTTCTTTAAGAAAATAATATGCATAAGATTATTAAAAGAGTACGCTTTCACAAAGTACATAATGTTTGTGTATGACCATGAATGCAATTGACATATATTTGAGTAGGTCAAATGATAATCCGTATTATAAATAATAAACTTGATTTATACATTTTATTTATAATTTGAATGATTAAGGCATGCCATTCAATCAGATTTACGTTGAGGCATTTTGACTTTTCATTCGAAAGTTTAATTGAAAAAGCTAGTTCTGATTAAAATTACAATTTACTATTTTATTTTAAGGCACATAGTAAACATACTTGGTTCAGTAAAATTTAAAATAGATTAATTTTGTTTTTGCAATGGAACGTTTATTTATTTATCTAAATTATTTATGTGGTGGTTTAAGTAGCAACTTTTACTAGCGTTATTGATTGAGGATCTTGCATCAAACATTTGGACACCCTTTTAAGTAAGATCCTCAATTGATGTGCGCTTAGTTTCAGGAATATACGATCAAGGAATATCACTGTTCTGAATAAGTTGGTATTTATATGGTAAAATGCTTAAAAAAATGCTTTAGTGCAGCTTGTTTGTTTCCCAATTCGTTGTTTCTTTTGGAGACCAACCAAAAATTTTGTAACCTCTTAGACAACAAGGGAAAAGGAAAGTCAAAAACAACATTCAATGTCTTGATTTGACTAGTTTCTTTCTTTGATTTAAATCGCATCTTGAAATATAATTATATTTCAAGATGCGATTAACTTTAGATGACATATAAATGAACTGGGAGATGAATGAATAAATTGTGCACAGAAGACTAAAAAATTAGTTTTAAAACTTATAAGAAACCGTGCCCAAAGTATTATGTACTCACATTTTGAGAAAAAATCTAGGCTGATTTAAATACAAGTCTGTTAGTTTTGTAGTGTAATTGAAAAGAGGTGCATTTTAACTGGATAGGCCTGTTTGAGTAGGTACTAAAATCAGTGATAACTTAAATAAATTTAATATAGGACAAATATTTTAAAAATTTATAATAAACTTACAGTAAAAAACATTTGATGATTCCATTGGCGGTAATAATCGTCATTATAATAATTTATACACATCCACCATGCATAATAATGAGAGAAAATTGATAGAGCAAACAACAACATCATTGAATACCGTACATGTTTTTGTATCGTCAAAGAAATCAATTGTTTGATACATTCGTAGAGTCCAATTACAGCCATTACTGTGAGGATCCACATTTTTGTGGAATTTTGTGTGGCATTGAAATACATGTGTTTGTATGATGCAATTCCAGATTCATAAGGACCTTTGAATACGGTATCCCAACAGGAACATGAACAGACCTGCTTGTCAACAGTCAGATTAAACTTATCCCAAAAATACCATAGCACAGCAATGTGTCCAGGTGGTATGAGAGCTGGTGCAAGGCTTCCCAGCGCTGCTGGGAACCATTTAATGTTGACCATGTTACAGAACGCGTCTGAAAAAATAAATGAATGCAAATAATTTATGTTTATTATGTTATTTATAATTATTTCAAACAATAATAAAAAGGTTACTATGTAAGGTGACTATCGAAATCGTAAAAAAATGAAAAGAGTGTATAGCCAAGTAACACCCCCCAAATTTTACTGTGGGCCCTGCGACACAATATTGCTTGAAAAGGTACTTAGTCCTTACACGACACCCGCGTTCAACACAAGCCACCTAAACTTAAGTTCTGAAATTTTAGAGGATCTGATTTGTCAGATGTCATCATAAGTTAGATGACATGACTTTTGGGTAACCTTTGGTTCTGACCAATAAAAGTCTACAAATTCAGAAATTAAGTTCCAGTGGCCTGCGTTGAACGCGGGAATATTGTTATATATGATTATTACATGTAAGATATAATAAATACTTTATATTTTTCTTTTTTATTTTTTCAATTTTGTATCTGTCGTTTTCACTCTTAACATAATTAACAGTAACACCTGCCCAAATTAGCAAGTACTTTAAGTTCCCATAAACATGACGCAGCATATTCGAAAAAGCGTTATGTCGCGTTGTGTCACAATGTGTCGCGTTGTGTCACAATGTGTCGCGTTGTATCGCTTAGTGTCGCGGTGTGTCGCAATGTGTCGCAATGTGTCGCGTTGTGTCGCGTTGTGTCGGGTTGTGTCGCAATGTGTCGCGTTGTGTCGCGTTGTGTCGGGTTGTGTCGCGTTGTGTAGCTTCGTGTCGCGTTGTGTCGCGTTGCGTCGCGTTGTGTCGCGTTGTGTCGCGTTGTGTCGCGTTGTGTCGCGTTGTGTCGCGTTGTGTCGCGTTGTGTCGCGTTGTGTCGCGTTGTGTCGCAATGTGTCGCGTTGTGTCGCGTTGCGTCGCGTTGTGTCGCAATGTGTCGCGTTGTGTCGCGTTGTGTCGCTTAGTGTCGCGGTGTGTCGCAATGTGTCGCGTTGTGTCGCGTTGTGTCGCGTTGTGTCGCGTTGTGTCGGGTTGTGTCGCAATGTGTCGCGTTGTGTCGCGTTGTGTAGGGTTGTGTCGCGTTGTGTAGCTTCGTGTCGCGTCGCGTTGTGTCGCGTTGTGTCGCGTTGTGTCGCAATGTGTCGCGTTGTGTCGCGTTGCGTCGCGTTGTGTCGCAATGTGTCGCGTTGTGTCGCAATGTGTCGCGTTGTGTCGCGTTGTGTCGCTTAGTGTCGCGGTGTGTCGCAATGTGTCGCAATGTGTCGCGTTGTGTCGCGTTGTGTCGCGTTGTGTCGGGTTGTGTCGCAATGTGTCTCGTTGTGTCGGGTTGTGTCGGGTTGTGTCGGGTTGTGTCGCGTTGTGTAGCTTCGTGTCGCGTTGTGTCGCGTTGCGTCGCGTTGTGTCGCGTTGTGTCGCGTTGTGTCGGGTTGTGTCGCGTTGTGTAGCTTCGTGTCGCGTTGTGTCGCGTTGCGTCGCGTTGTGTCGCAATGTGTCGCGTTGTGTCGCTTAGTGTCGCGGTGTGTCGCAATGTGTCGCAATGTGTCGCGTTGTGTCGCGTTGTGTCGGGTTGTGTCGCAATGTGTCTCGTTGTGTCGCGTTGTGTCGGGTTGTGTCGCGTTGTGTAGCTTCGTGTCGCGTTGTGTCGCGTTGCGTCGCGTTGTGTCGCAATGTGTCGCGTTGTGTTGCGTTGTGTCGCGTTGTGTCGCGTTGTGTCGCGTTGTGTCGCGTTGTGTCGCGTTGTGTCGCAATGTGTCGCGTTGTGTCGCGTTGTATCGCAATGTGTCGCAATGTGTCGCGTTGTGTCGCGTTGTATCGCAATGTGTCGCAATGTGTCGCGTTGTGTCGAGTCGTGGCGCGTATTACTTCCGTCCGATAAGAGATTATAAAAACCGATTGCCGATATAAGCTGATATAAAGCTAGAAACTTTGAGGTTTCAAAATATGTTTTCAAATAAGTGTTTGGCAGCACTTAAATTAAGTTAAGAAAAGTGGTAACGATTTACTTATGTACGTTGTATGTATCATTTGAACAACGACGTCATACCTTCGGTAATATCGTTTGATACAAAAAAAAGTCAACAATTGCTTGATACAGAAAAATCAAGATATTGTATTAAAAACACATCTTAGTCGTGTTTTAATGGCAACTGAGTTTACATTTTACACAATAAACAACCAGAAACGATTGCTTCAATTTATCCTTAGATGTTGATTTAAATTGTAGTACTAACCTACGTTCACGGTTACCAGTAGGAGACGGATTTTGATAACAACGAAATAAAAACAGATTTCAAAATAAAAAGTAATTAATAACATGCTTGTGAGTCCAATCAAACTCAAAAGATAATAAAGACATTGACTGAGAAAGCTTGAACGATAACATAAAATGATAAGAATCTAACAACACCAATAAAAAAGCAAGCAGTCTTAAAATATAATACAGAGTAACATACACAATACAAAAATTGATCAAACTCAGATAAGCCTCAGTTGTCGCGTAAACAACAAACTTGATTAACTTGAAGTGGGATTTACAATAAATTTAATATCAATTCGTTTCTTTAAAATAGAATTTTAATTGCTAGAGTTATCATTTTTTTTTTACCGCGAATATACTGTTATCTATCGATCTATTTATTGGTTTTATCTGTTTAAACTTAAAAAATACTTTATTATCACCTTAACGTCGTTAGAACTACATCCACTTTGAAAATGTGGCAAAAGTATTTAAAATATAGGCTACACATAGTATTCACGGTGCAATGTGCATACAAAACATCGTTAAAAAGCAGGTCTGTTTGTGACGAATTCTTCACCTCTTTGAACTTGATAGCCTTTTCGTAGCTCATGATAATGGGTTTTTGTTCTATTTGAGACCGAATTAAGAATAATATATGAAAAAAAAATGTTTTCTTATATGCATGCAAAAAAGAATCAAGAGGCGATATAGATAGATACTTTTTGGAATACTTTAGAACCTTTTTATCTTCTATGCTCTAGAAAGAATTTTTTGTGACTGTTCTAGTTGAATATCTTGCAATAATACAATAGTTATTCAAAATATGTAATTTAGATGAAAATAAACTACCGTTATCCGTTAAGAATTAATGGAAATCTAGTTATATTGGCCTTAAAGTGTGGAACGCATTTTTCTTGGCATAGAGTAGTTCCATTCAAAACGTAGTACCAATTTAGATCTTTTTTCAGGGAACTAAATCATTGTCGCTATAAATATGACCAGGCAAAAATGGGTTAAATTCTGATTTTTTGAATTTATTTTACAAATTGTGTGAATGATAAACAAAACGAAAAAACATTTCTAGTTGACAGTTAACTTAAATTCAGTCAATTTGCATTGTTTGTTTGTTTATGAAAATTTTCTACAACTCAAGATATTAATACACCGCTTTATTTTCATTTTAAATAATTGAGCTAAATCTCAACTTGAGTAACGACAATAAGTTGCTACCTAATATTTCACGTACATAAGAACTTTTTTGCTTCATTGTTTTACTTTATCTGTTTAAATCAAGCGCGTACTATAGTGATAGGACTTACCATATTAAATACACTTACATATTCCCATTCTCTTTAAACAACTTCAACACGTATAACGCATTCTTAAAACACTCATTTAAGAACTTGTAAAATCCAACCTTTGTAGGTATGCCATGGAGTGTGTTTGCTCACGTTTTTCATTTTTTGTATGTTGCCTTATAGCATAGCATGATTACTTTAGTCTCTGCTTTTGTATTGGCATTAAGATTGTATACACAGACAAGATTTAAAAAAAAGATAAAAAGTCAATGGAATGAATTCTTCCTGTAGTACTTACTCTAATAAGAAAATGTTTTTTTTTGATAATAGACTGATGACACATTATGTGTTGTCTTGATAAAATCTTTAATTGAATGTGTTAATTTAAATAATAAGGTGATAATGTTATTGAGTTTTCCATATTTACTTGCCTTCATATTTACTAGCTCAATGTTGATGTCGTTTTGACGAAAAGTCATTAGTTATTAAATGATAGGAATAATTAGCTTTAACGAAACTACCCAGGGCTACTTTCGCGTCTCTAAAGAGGGTTTTTTACCTCTTTTTATAACCCAATCCATTTTCCATCCACTTTTTAAAAATTGTCTAAAGTCTCCTTTTTTTTTGAATATTTTGGTGACTCTTTTTCCTCCTTTTTAAAATATTTTCTCTACTACGTTTAGTTTTCTTGCATTCAATACATTTGAGGGGAGGAATTACTTTCACTTTTTTTCAAATTAAATATGGAATTCTGTTTCTCACATTACTATGCATTTGCATAATTTTACCAACTAAGGTAAAGTGAACAAAAAATAAATCCTTAACTTGGCTCGGAAAACAGATGAAAACTGGAATTTCGTTTTTTTTTTTTTAATTTTCTGACAAATAACAAGGTGTTTTTATCCATTTTTGAGAGTCACTTTTCATTTAAAGCTATCCCTAACTAAACACGATGACCGAGAAAAAACGCAGCCGATAGCTTTTTTGTATGGAAAACGCCCACAACAGTGCGTTTTGGTTTAGTCTAACTAAAATTTTACACCTGAAAGTTATCAACAAACAATTTTTATTGGCAGAGGACAGACATTTCAAACCTAAACGTCGACAAAAAAAAATTATGTCGTCGTTAGTTTGGGAGAGCCTTAACTCTCCAACTCTTAAATGCAGATATCCCCCAATGAATGGCACCTTGAGTTTAAAAACCATTTAGAGCTACATTTTAATTTTTTGTTGATCATTTTTGCCCCAAATAATTATTTTTGTTATTTCTGTATAATTTGGCATCACATCTTTCATATTTTATTACTTGGAAGCGCAAGAAAACCCTGTTTAAAAATTCACTTTTAGATTCCCGCCTTTTTTGGCATATTCTTAGCAAACGAGAGTAAGGGTCATATGCATACAAAATAGTAAATGCTTTTACTTGAAAAAATGTAAAAGTATGAACGTTTTTGATCCATATTTTGTGCATATCAAACCTAGTTTATACTTATTAATTTCATATTGCTAGTATTTACTATTTTTTATGCATACGGGCCTAATAGTATAGGTAGATTAAAGTGGTAATATTTATGAACAAATAAACATTAACGAGAGTTTTATATTTGTTTATTTTTATATTTTTATAAAAATAAATAATTTATTAGCTATGTTAACTATTGGATGAAAAAATGATGACTCGATCTGTAATTGGCACGTGCCAATCATTTGAAAATCCCATATAAAAGTGCCAATCACTGGAATGATTGGCACTATGCCAATGATTGGTAGAATTAAAAACACAGATTTTAGTTTTGGTCAGTTTTCTTTAGGACGCAAGTGTACCTTTATATTAGTCCATAAAAACTGGATTTATATACATACAATTTTCAAAATTGTATTTTTCTGCTTTTAAAATAAAAATAAATTAAAATAAAATGTCAATCATTGGAAGGTACCGTGTCAATAATTGTCAACCTATGCCAATCACTGGCAAAATGAGTTAATGAAGTTTTTATTTATTTATAACTAGCTAACCCCACCCGCTTCGCTGAGTGCATTTATGAAAAAAATTGAACCTGTGTGAAAATAATTTAAAACCGAAAAAGTGAATTTATATTTTTCTCAATTTATTCTAATGTTTTTTGATCAGTACCTCATATTTTCAACAATAGACTTTGCGTTTTATGAATGGTTAAAGCGAATGTTTAAAATCAAAAAGCAAGTCTAATGGAATCATTTAAATTCGATGAATCAAAACATCTTTGTCTTTGAATTTTCTTTACGGCAAGTCTGGTACCATTACAATGCTTAGGTTGATTGATATTCCGAAGCAATATAATTGGCGATCCTATTGCGGAGTTCCTGGTTAATCGAAAGAATTCTATAACTCCGTCGGGTAATTAACTGTACATAGTTAAAAAAAAATTAAAATACTGAACAAAATAATACGTTTTGAAAAAACATCTAACAAAAAAAGTTCTTGCCCCTACATAGGGGTATTTATACACGAACATTGTTCCAGTATTTTTTGACTTTATCGCAAATCTATCAAAATGAAATCTAAAGCTTCAACTGATTTTAAGTGCACAATTGTTTTCTCATCCACACAATAACCTGACACTGCTGCAAAACTTTGCCAATTGAAATATTTATTACATATAGGTGTTTTAAAGGCAACTTAAGAGCAAAGCGAGCTGTACTGTTACCATTTAATAACGTAGCATTAATTCCAGAAGAAGTCAGAGCCAGTTTTTTTTTATTTTTTAGATGTTGCTATAAATAATAGCAAAAATATTTTCCCCGTACCATCAGGAACATATGCAAAAAACAAACCCAAACTCTGAATGATCACACCTTGTTTAATTGTTTCGTACACATACTTTTGTTGATCATTTAACTTCGGCACATTAGTTTACCCAAACATTTTTAATTCAATGCAATCAATCGTCCTTCCACTTGATCAAGAATCGTGCTCTACACGATTTGGAGCAAACATTCCAAATTGTGCCCGTGTTTTATTCGTAAAAATAAAACCGAAGATCAGAATTTGATTATACATTTCATGTGTGTGCAGCCAAATTCGCACCCGTGTCGCATTGTAGTCTGATCTTGAGATTTTCAAGCTGCAACAACGTGTAAAGAAATTTTCCTTTGCTGATGATCAGAAATTCACCAACTTTTATTATTTTATTAAACAACATTAAGATCTCTTAAAACCTCAATTTATTTCCTCCCCATTATATTTAAAATCGCAATTAAAAGTTAAAAATCTGTCAAATCGCATACAAATTATATAGTTTACCGTTTAAAGTTTTCGATTTTACGTTATAATCCACAAAAAATTAAGAATTGAATATGGAAATACGTATGTAGAAATGGTCACACTGATACTTAAAGTATGTTTTGCTGACCAAACAAAAACACTTAAATAAAGTTAAGTATTTTCCTGATTAGGTTTAGGTATTCCACCATCAGCTTACATTAAATGTAATGTCACACGACACGCTTTCGATTTGCTATCCTGAGTAATGTTTTCTTAATAAAAATGCCAAAGTCAGGCTTTAAACGATAATAATTAATAATTATTTTGAAATTTGTGTACACATTAAGCTAAGTATTTTTTTTTTTTTTTAAGCGAGAGTATTTCTTTACTCGTACAAATTGACAGCTATGTAAAGATGGAAGAAAAGGTATTATTTTTTTTTGATACAAACCATCTACATATTAATACCTTTCAAACAAAAAAAAAATTGCCAAAATCGGACCAGCCAAACGCGAGTTTATCGGCCACACACACTTAACGAACTCATTTTTATATATAAGATTAAATTTTATTAATACATTTTACTCAAGCTATTTTATTATTTTAAAGGATATATAGATAGTTACAAAAAAAATATTAATAGTATTTTAGCATAACTAAGGGCTCAGTTAAAGCCATCAGTAAAATTTATCAGTAAAAATTTTGTTTTGCTATTTGGAATACTTTAATCTTATATTTTGAGGAAAATTTTGATGAAATAAATTAAAAACATATTTTTACTAATTTTTTCAAAAATGCATTTTGTGTTAAATTTTATACACAAATTCATTTTATAAATTTTACTGATGAAATTTAATTTTGCTGAACAACCAAATGCCAAAAAAAAATCCATTTACTGATGGTGTTCAATTTTTTTACTGTTCATTAAAAAAAATTACTGATGCAATGAACAATAAAAAAATAAGCCTTTAATTTAATGACGTAAATTTACTGATTGCGATAAACGATCATCAGTAAAACATTTCAAATTCCTGAAGTTTCAATTTTTACTGATGGATTTTACTGATAGCTATAATTGAGCCCTAAACGGAAAAACACTGCGAACTAAAGTTGTGGACATTCGCTTATGGTGCCAACGATTGGGTGGTTTACCCTATGGATTTCAGCAATTTCGTGCGACTTTGTCATGTATTTTATTTTATAGCCCGTTTTCACTAGAGCCCAAATGAGATAATTACCTACGCAAATTATGTCATTTCGAATGTCAAAACACAAGAAAAAAAATTATTTTGAAATTTGAACTGACCTAATTTGCGAAACTAACTCATTTCGGCTGTAGTGAAAACCGGCTATTACACCCTTTTTGACTAAGGCGTCTTTTTGTCTTGAAATCCTCTTTTTTTTTTTTTAATTTACGAAGATAGCCCTGGTACACCTACTTTGGAGCGGAAAATTCTTCGATTCCACACAAATCTTGCTTTGAGTATGCTTCCAACAAGCAAACACTCTTCGCTCTCTATGAAATCGAACAAGTTTTCGCTCCAACGGATACCTTCCTCGCTAAGGACGAATGATTTCGTCTCCGATGTAAGTAACCAATAGTAACTAGAACAAACATTTCTAGGAAACAGAAAGAAGATATACCTATAGACTGATTCATTTCATCTAAAATAATAAAAAGAAGGTACAACCAAAGTCAATAAGAAAAATCAATGAAAATCCAATTACAAATGATTCAAATTGAAACCAATAAGAACTAATTTTTCAAACTGGAAGTTTTTCACTTTCATAGACCCACTGTAATCGTTGAATACAAGAACATCGCAGCATGAAGTTACTCATCCCGAAACCTACCTATTTTTAACTTTTATCATTTTGCAATTAAGCTTTTACTCAACCTTGATCTTTACAAACTCATGAATAAACTGTAATTTAATCAAAAAATTATTTTCCCACAAACCCACTTCGTTTCCAATAAGAATTTTAACTCAACTTGATTTACCAGATTCGTATCCCATTTGCAAAAAAATCTAATAAGAGTAACCTCAACTGCATTAAAGTAGAACTCGTTTTAACTTGAAGTTGTTAATTAATTCAATGACACTACTCATCGTAGTTATAATTAATGAAAAAATAGTAAACATAGTGCAAAAAATATTGGAGTAAAACTCACCTGTCGCTCACGTTTTTATTTTGTTTTCTTACAAATATTTTGCACAGTCAAATAACAATTAAATTGGGTTATAAGAAAACCAAGATATAATATAAATTATTCAACGAATGTCATAGTATTTAATTTAATGTATATTAAACGAAAGAAATGACGTAATTTTAAAGAAAATTATAAATTAAGTAAGACGGCCACAAGGCAAACTACGAGCAAAATACGTATCAGCCGTACAAATGTAGCCTAGGAAAAAAATATTTGCAAATGCATATGCAAAAAACAAAAATACAAAAAAAAGTGCACAAATGCAGCCGCTCCTATCTTACGAGAAGAAGTAAGACAGCACTATAAATAACAAATATAATCGTTTGTATTTTTATCTTTGTTTTTTTTGTTTATTACAAGGATACCAATGTGTAAGAGCAGGTTCAGTATAGAAATTTATTTAGAATTATTATATAGGTATCTCTTTTTCTTCTTTTTGTTTTGGTTTTTTTTTCCAACTGAAAATGTAGTAGATTTTCATTAAAAATTTTTCATAAAAAATCAGTGCTGCCAGTCAACTTATTATGTGGGAAACACATGAAAGCGTAAACTAGAGGAGGTATTTACAACGTTTTCATGCAGAATTGTAGGATCGAGTTGGAATTTCAAAAGAAGAGGTGTGTTTTTTGTTACAACAATGCTAAACTGGGCAAAACTAAATGCCTCAGGGCTTAATCGGTAAAAAATATATAGAGCTGTCATAATTTTGGCTTTCGGTATTTTTTTTGTATTTTTCTTTTATGTTTATAAGGAGATACAAAATGATTATGCTAGCGAAACTAGATAAGGTAGAACTATAATTGACTGAAGCGTCGAATGAAACAGAGGGGAACATCGCTCGCAACCACACTCGACGGATGAAAAATTGTCAAAAAGTCAAAGAAAACGAATAAGAAACGTAAGGTCTGACATTAGAGTCCGACTGCTTCCTTCATTTATAGTTCTGAGCTCTAGATTTTAGGGCTCATTCAAGTGCATTGTCGGCTATTACATGAAGCCTCAAGAGGCTTGACTCTTTTTTCGAATTTTCTTTTGATAATCATTCTGTGAGGCGCGTACTATTACACGATGCCTCTTGAGTCAAAGACTCAAATTTGACATTTATCCTTTAATTTAAGTATTGTTGTTGTTGTATTCCACCAAGAAGCAAAAAGAAATGGAAGGGAATGTTGAAAAAATAAAGAGTGGAAAAAGAAACGTCAAAAAAGAGTCTCAGAATTTTGGCCCACGACTCTCCGGTCGGATAATTTTTTGTTTATCTTCTTTCTCTCTTGCAAAAGTTGCATTAAATATAAAATTTTTATTGAAAATAAAAATATTTTATATTCAAAAAAAAAAAAAAAGTTTTTCCACATAAGAAAATGTCTGCATTAAAAAAATAAAAAATTAATGCAAAATGTATGCAATAAATACTTTTTTTCATATTCATCGAATTTCTTACAATTAATGGTCTTACTTTTTTTAATACACGGGGAAAAAATGTCTCTTTAAAATAAGATGCTGCGCACATTAAATTTCATGACCTTAAAATTAGAAAAAATCCACTTTAAATTAGGTGAGTCCACTTAAAATCTAAAAATGTGAACTTCATCTTATTTTAATGTGAATGTTCATCTTAAAAAACCAACAAAAAATAAAGATTTTAAAATTAAAGGCACACTTAAGCTTTAGTTGCAGTTTATCATACAAACAGTGAGATAGCACGATAGTAAGGCGTCCAAGACGCGTAAAAAAAGCGTCCAAGACAAGTCCAAAACGTTTCCAAAATAAGTCCAAACCGCATCCAAAACGCGTCCAAGACGAGTCCAAAACGCGGTCGACGCGACGAACACGCAACCGAAATGCGTCAAAGACCCGTCCGAAACGTGTCCAAAACGCGTCCGAAACGTGTCCAAAACGCGTCTAAAAAGCGTCAAAAATGCGGCCAAAACGCGTCCGAAACGCGTCCAAAACGCGTCCAAAACCAATCAGAGATTTATTACAGAGTTGTTTTTTCCCAAAACTTTTTTTTTTAGGATAATCATTTCAGCGCAATTTTGCATCAAACCCAATTTTTTTTCGTTTTAAAGTTGTGTTTTTACTTTCATATTACGAGTATTTTATTCAATAAAACAAGTAAATGAGTATTAATTTTTTTCGCTTATATTAAAGTTCAGTTTATTTTCTTAAAAAAATATTTTTTTTTTCTATAAAAAGAATACCTAATGAAATGAATAAAAAAAAAACTGAGCGAATTAAAAAAAAAAACAAATACCCCTAAAAAATAGGTCTTTTTCAAAAATTCATATTTCGAAACGCAGAAAAAATCCTCTATTTTTTTTATTATTATCTTTCGAATGGCTTTTTTGAAATTGTTAAAAAAGGTTCCACAAAAAAAATTTGGATACAGGGCCCCCAAAGGACTATCTACGCCACAGCCGTACATTAACTATTTCAAATATAATATTAAAGCTGTGAAAAATTTTGGTTCTTTGGAGTCCTAAGTAATTTTACATCAATATATCATCAATCACGACAAGAAACTTCTGTGGATTATTATAGAAGATAAATTGTAGATAGGTTGGGTGAAGAAGTGGGGTTTGTAAACCCAATTAACAATTTCGCTTCTATAAAGATCCAGAGAAAATTATGGTCATGACCTCATGATTAAATAAAGCTGTTGAAAGCAACCTTGACGTTTACGACATAAGTTATAGATTATTTTGCAGCTAAGGAACAGATTAATCATATATATGAAATATGCTTTTACTTACCTTTTCCGACTTCCTATCTAGATACTTCTAAAAATTCAAACCATTTTTATTTAATTTGTTAAAAGTGGATGTTTTATTTCTATTTACTTAAAATAAAGTGTAAATCATTATCAAAAATCTGTACGCATTATTTATTTTTTTTTTTTGAAAAATTGAATTAAAAGGTGTAAAATATTTATGGTATTGTCTTACTAATTTTTTTTTTTTAAACTATAAATAACAATGAAAACTAACAGTTTTGTTTACATGCAACAACTATTTGATTTTCTTTTTTTTTTTTTTTAAATAAAAAATAAGTTAAATATAATTAATAAATAACTTTTAATTTAATTCATAAGATTTTAAATAAAAGAAAAATAAAATTTTCTTTTCTTGTAAACTCCATGTAGGTATGTATTTTTATTTTTAGTAATTTTATTAAATGTCTAGATAAATCTAAAATCAATTTAAAATCTATTTATTTATTTTTTTTATGTGGAAGTCTTTTTGTAATGGTCTCACACTACATCGTGATAATTATGTTTCTTAAATCTACAAAAAAAAATATTTTAACAAAAATTGTAAAAAAAAGTGATATAAAGGTAGGTACTATATAAAATTCTAGAACTAAGTTCAGATGGGAAGTTTACTATAAATTACAATATTGTCTTAGAATAATAATAACAATACCTATTTTATAGTTTATTTAATATGTATGTATTTTTTTGGATAACAATTTGATTTTCGTTTAATTGATTTTAATTCAAATATTGTTCATATAGTCTGTTTCGATTAGAGGCCAAACCCAAAGAAAAATAGTTTCGGAAATTACCCAAAAACAGTTTTTTTTTTGTAAATTGTCCAATTTTGTTTTGCACAATTTCCTAGCTCATATGTTAAGGAAATTATCACATTTCGAAGCTTAGTTAATTGGCAAACATTGAAATCATCTCATGTGCAATAGTCGAAACAGGATATAAGATACTTACTAAATTTATTAAATTCATTACTGTTCGTTTTTTAAAAGTATAATTCTTTAGTTGTATACAAATTGTTGGATATGTTTATATTTCTATACATTAGGTGTGTTTTTTATTACCACCGGGCTAAACTGGACAGAAAGAAAATGCCGCAAGGAACAATTCCTTGGTCAATAAATTTAACGCAAGTTGATAAGTTAATTAAATTTTAAGTCAATCAATGGCCGAGGTTGATTTAAGAAAACGTCGTTACATGCGAACAAGCCCAACAGGTTTAGTGTTAAGTTAACCAATATGTGAACAATTTATCCATGTTATTAGTCGAGATAAAGACGTTGTAAGAATACCCTGGCTATCTCTGCTTTAATCGTGTAGAACAAATTATCAAAATTGGTTCACTCAGTTCAAAGTTATGAAAAAAAAAATACAGACGAATACTGAGATGCAAAAGTGTACCAAGTTCTAAAGTTTGTTTTTAAATTTTTTGTATCAATAAAATTTTTTTTCTTTTAATTACCGATTTTTAAAAATATTTCAAAAATTGCCAAGCAAACAATCAAAATTTTATTGATACAAAGGAGATGGCACATTTTTCTATGGAACTTGGGCCCAGTGTGTTCACTAACGAAATTGGTATCAAATGAAAGGTGACGGTAAGCACATTACGTGGGTAAAATATTTTTAAATTCGTTAGTGGGGTTTTGGAGATATTTGAGTTTGAAGTTTCGGATTTCACAATCAAGATTTCAGCTATTTTTTCGAACAATTAATCGTAGAATGCGTAGAAAGGACTTTTTAGATTGGAAATTAGTTAATCTTTCTTTTTCTAGTGCATCATTTTTCTCTAGGAGTTATACTTTCAGAGTAACAGAACCACAAAGTATCTCATTCTCAGTAATTCCACACTTAACTCTAAGGGTTGTTTAAAATATTTAAAATATCAAAAAACACACAATTTTCGGTAGTGTAACTCTGAAATTATAACTCCTAGAGAAAAATGATGTACTAGAAAAAGAAAGATTAACTAATTTCCAATCTAAAAAGTTCCCTCTAATTTTCTGTCCGACCAGTCGTTCTCGAGATATTGAGACATATGCGTTTTTCAAAATGGCGGTCGCCCCACAAGACCAAACAATACGCAATCTGAGATTTGTACTTGGGATAAACCCCTCTTCAATACTGCATTCAAACTTAGCTGACGTCATAGCTTTTTCCAGATTTTTCCCCATTGACTGAACTATAGTTTCTATTCTTATTATTTAATAGGCATATTTCAGCGCGTTCTTGTGTATTTTGCTTATTATAAGGTTTTTGTATGTTTTAAAGAACTATTTTATATATAGAATTAAAGGTAACACATTAAGCTATCGAAAAATTGCAAAAAAAAGTGCTTGTCGCCACTGAATATTTTGATATTTCGATGTGCCAAATGCCTCGCTTAAAAAAATCACCTTTTGAGAAGTAAATACCTAATATGTATTATTTTTTTTAACAAAGAAAAAAACTTTTGACACAGATTTATAGACAAGAGAAATACCTTTCATTTGATACCAATATTATTTCTGTACACCCATTATTACGCATTCTACGATTAATTGTTCGAAAAATTAGCTGAAATCTTGATTGTGAAATCCGAAACTTCAAACTCAAATATCTCCAAAACCCCACTAACGAATTTGAAAATATTTTACCCACGTAATGTGCTTACAGTCACCTTTCATTTGATACTAATATCGTTAGTGAACACACTGGGCCCAAAAATGTGCCATCTCCTTTGAAAACAAACTTTAGAACCTGGTACACTTTTACATATCAGTATTCGTCTGTATTTTTTTTTCATAACTTTGAACTGAGTGAACCAATTTTGATATTTCCTTTTGTATTGGAAAGCTGGTGGCTGCCATGTGGTCCCATTACAATTTCGCTCAGTTGTAGTCATGGGAACTATTAGAAAAACCATTAAACCCTGTTTTGATCCACGGAAGTCGGTTTTGTTTTTTTGATAAAAACGATTAATGATATTTTCCTTTGTATACACCACAAAACACGTCACAATGTAAAATTTCAAGTTTCTACGATAGCCGGAAGTTCTCCATAATTTTGATGATCTGTGAGTGAGCCAGTTACGGTTTTCGCGATTTTTGAAGCCCTATATCTCAGAAACTACTCATCGTAAGAATTTGGCTTTGATCAGCTCAACAAGTGTAGTGAGTTTGAAATTTCTGGCATCTTTGGTGTGGAAGTTAGAGGGGGTCGAAAATGGCCTCAGTTGTTTCCTGTAAATAAGGGTGTAGTGCCAAAAAAGATGGTAGAGAACTTGGCTGGGCACTACCGTGCCCCTTGATTCTTTTGATTTCGGACTGTACAGTTTTTTTTTTTGAAGTTATACTTCTTTTTCTGATGTTATACACGAGTAGAATTTACATTTGAGTGGCCATATTGAAACTTAAAAGTGGGTAGGTATATTTTGTTATTATCAAATTATTTGATCAAATGCTTGAACTAATGTATCTATTCATAATTCACTTTAATTCATATTTTAATGAGGGCTTCAATTAGTTAAAAAAACTAAAAAAAATTTTGAAGTAAAAAAGATAAAAAATCAGGTTTTTGACAGATTTAGATAAAAAAATATAAACAAATTTGTTTACCAACAAAAAACCCCGTCAGTGTAGGATGCCATTTCACATAAGTCTGTTGAACTCAAAACTGGCAATCTAAAGATTTTCTATTAAATTTGTCAAAATGTGATGATTGAAGCTTAAGCTGATCAGGGGCCTATTTCACAGTTTACTACATCAGCTTCATCAAAGGCTTTAACCATTACAAATTGGTATGGCTTATTGAACTTTTGAAAGCACTTTTTTGAACATTTGCCCTGTTTAGATTTAGACCATAACAATGCTTAAGTATTCCCGACGTTCAATGGAAATCAACTATTGATTTTTGGATCACTGATGTTGAAATAGACCCTAGAGCCTAGATCGTAACAGAAAACTATTTCACAATAAATTTTTAGACGGTCAACATAAATGGTAACTCTTTGAAGTGAAAATGACATCAAAATTTGTCCCAAGGTTGATCGTAATCGAAATTAAGTCAAAACGTTTCGCTCTTTTATGGGGTATGTTATGCCGAGTTTTTATCATTGGAATACTTTCTTTCTAAAATGGGCTAAAACGGCTAGGACACATGGATCGTTACACCTCTATAAAGTTGTTACATAAAATAAAAATGCCTAAAAAATAGATAATAATAAAAACTACCGATTAACATTAATAAGCACAAACAATCAATATGTAAAAATTATGTATATTGAATCTGAAACTGTTGTGAAAATGAAAATTTTACATTAAAAAGTTTTATATTTTGCTTTTTGACATTATAGTTCTTCTTTAGCTCTATTATAGTTAAAGTAATAATCTACACACAATGTATAACGCTGAGCTAAAAATAATATTGACAGACATTTAATAGGCAGTAATCGATAGATATCTATAAAAATCTATTATTATATCTTTCTATATCTTTCTTATCAAAGTTCAACTACACACGCTATATAAAACAATCAATCAAAAAACTAAATAATTGAACGAGTCTATTTATATGAGAACTTACACGATTTGCAACTCGTTGAGGTTATGTATGCTGTCTACATCATCCCCATGGGTTGCCCTCTTGCCGCCCCCCCCGAAATCACTTATTTCCTTCCATTTTGATATATTTCAATCTCATCACAGAATCGAACACACAGTGAATAAGGAAAGCACAAAAAACATCATTGCTATAATGTCCTTGTGAAGGGTTCGATCCCGATAAAATGGCCGTGTAGTATATGACTCCTTGCGACTTTGTTGCAATAGCCAAAGTGGTATCAACAGCTGTAAGATATCGGGTATCATAAATCCAATATCACGAACTACTTGATGGGCATATCCTTCGCCTCGAATCACATTCATAACAAATTGGTCAAAACTGCTGGCGGCTATGTGTAACAGTGCTATGCCAACGATGCAAAAGATTTTCTTCGAAGTGACAGCATTGTTGGTGCTCGCTAAGTGCATTACCATCACAGTTGATAATAGTTCCGTTATCTGTAAGATAAAATCAAAAATCAATATTTTGGTAACATATTATGGAACTACGAAAAGATAAGAAGTAACAAACAAAATAAAACAAAATGGAAAACTGGGTAGAACGTACTTGTTCTTATGGCAAAAATAGCATTTTTTGTACCTAATAGTTTTGACTGCAAAACTGAGTATGAAATTTGGTTTCATGAATACCTAACTAAGATTTTTTAGAATAAAACATTTGAAATCGTAAATTTTCTATTAGGGTATAGAAATAATTAACAAATTTAAGAAAAAAAAAAAATAAATAAAATTTTACGTCATTTAAAAAAAATACTAATAAAACATTTATACCTAAACGGAATTTCAAAAAATAAAAACTAACCTGTTTAAAAAAAAAATAACTTATTGGAAATTTTTTATATTCCGGTTACTTGAAAGTTAACATCTGTATGGAAATTTTCGTCGAAATCAGCATGGTTTTCAAAGAAAAATTTAGAAATCAAAAAATGATTCCATTACCATAAGCAAATTACGACACATTTTAATTGTAAGAGCCTTTTTTGAAAAAAATTAGCTTTTCTAATTTGATTAAATGATTGTAAGTAATAGATAATAGTTTTCCTATTTCCTCTTTAAGAAATCACCCAAAACTGTTTATCATCAAGTTTGAAAAAAAAATTGCTTTACAGACAAAATTGTGGGACATCAAAATGTCTTTGTCTCATTGTAAGTAACGTTGTATATTGAACCTCTTTTAAATTGCTTTATAAATGTTTTTTTTTTCCAAGGAAATAGATGCCAGTTATTTTTTAAAATCAAAACAAGATAAAAGGTATTAATACAACACTCTCCTTAGCAACAGTACGGCACTTATCAGAAGCAGAAGTGGCGTATGTGTAACATTTTTGTTTTAGTTAAATTTTTGTTGGTTTAGAAAAGATTTTCTGCCTTTGAAAGCAGTTTACCTTAGTTAACCATTTTCTGATCATTGGCAATTTTACAGGCTTCACACACAATTATTTTACTAAGTAGATTTATATTTTTAACTTACTTTAATCTAATGCTGCAGTCAAAACAACTCTTACAGTTAGTAATGCTTATACCTTATTAAAAAAAAGAGTTAAACTAATTGAAGGTTTTTTTTCTCTTTTGTCTACCGATTTTTGAAAGAAATGTTTCCTAATTATCCAATACCTACATACAAAAAAGCGTTCCCGGAACACTTCCAAAATTTTTCAATAAAATTATCAAATAAACTCAAAAGAATTTGATTTTGCTCATAAAAAAATTATAAGAAGTAAGTCATTTAGACCTGCAGAAATATGGTGTTTTATTTCATCTCAAAAGTTCAAACCCTCACAACAGAAAAACTGCTTAATGAATAAGTCTGAAACTTTGCATGCTAATTACATGTATATGAAGCTTCAATAATTAAGCCTCAGTTTAATCTTATCACCCATAGAAATCAAATAGCGGTAAATTTTCTAAAAAACCGTAAAAATGCCTATTTTGATAGGTTTTCTAAATTAATCTCAAAAATAAGAAAACATTTTGTTTAACAAAGCAAACTTAATTCCTTTGTAGAGAATTGAATGAAGTTTTTAAATGTGTCCTTGAATGTTCTGTACAGTGATCCGTTAGTTGAGATATTGATAGTCAAAGTCAAAAGTATGGTTTTTGGTTTGATGACTTATATTGCAGTTTAAAAAAAATCGTAGAAGTTTGAAACAAAATGAATCTTAAAGTCAAATAAATAGCCTTTTCTAAAAATAATAATCATTTTATCAGAAAAAATTTTCCCACTTTCTTAGGGGAACAGTAAAAACGACAAAAAATTGGAAAATTTTGGTTTTTTAACAGTTCTAACAATTTAGCTATTTTACCGTTAGAAAAAAAATATTTTAACATTTAATCCTGAAACTAGAAGAATAGAGCTTTCACATGCTTTTTATTTTGTCATGATGCGATCATTTTTTACTGAGATACAGCCTATCAAAAATCACTAAAAAAATCACGATTTTTTTTTGTTCCCTTAATTTTTTGGGCTAGTGTATATACATTTATATTTATACCTTTTTTATGGATAAATAAATTAAATTAAGGTATGTTAAAATTGAGATTCAGTTTTATTTTTGTAAGTAGCTTACATCAATTTACCGTCATTCCGGGAATGCTTGTTTTGGTATAAATTTAGATTAAAATATATTTTTTTTTGCGATATAATGATCAACAGTCGAGGTCTCTATAATATAACCTCAAAAATATTTTGTTTTTTATTTTGAGATAAGAAATAAAAAATCAAATACGGTTCTTTTCTGGGAACGTTTTAGGACTCTGAATAAATAACGAACTAACACATATTAATTTCTGTCTTTGATTTTCTTGTATCGGAATCCTATCCAAGTATGACTGCTATCAAAATTCCCTACTTCCAAAAAACTTAATATAAATAGCATGGTTAAGGTATTTTTGACATGAAAACCGTATTTTTGAAGTTTATTTTCGACAAATTATGTCAAATGGATTAACTAATGATAATGATCTTATATCTATCTAGTTTTCTAGAATCTACTATGTTTAAGTTTAAAAGGCCGTTTAAAAAACCCTATAAATGATAGCTATATTAGTATATTTGATCTTGAAATTTTTATCATAAAACAAAGTTAAACTTTTAATCAATCGAATCTCAAAATTTTCCATCTTCATGATTTTGAAGAAATTGTAGGTACTATATGATTAATATTCCAACACCCGACAAATGTGTATTCATTTTGTTCGCATATCTGCATGTGCGTACGTAAGTTCATAAATATGTGCCCTTAATTATGAAAGTGGACTAAGTCACTCCTAAAAATGGCATCAAATCTAGTCTAAAAATAATTATTATTTAAGGGGTAAAGTTTATTTGATCGCGAAATTGCAGTAAATATATTTCTTTATTGCTCCTTTAGTGATTTCATAAAAGAAATACAATTAAATCGTTATAAGAAAATTATTATGTATGTTTTTCTTTAACCAATGCAAAAAGTGACTTAGTCCACTTTCATAATCAAGGGCACATATGATGTAGATATGTATTTATATTGACATGTCCGTATGTCTTTATGTTCGCATTTTCATTTTGTAGAATTATTGAAAGATTTTGAGTACAAACAATTTCAGAAATGTTATGGATGCAAAAAGAGTTATTTTTTATTAACTCTTGAATGACCTAACAAAATTCGATTATTTTTTGTTTTAAAGAAGCGTTTAAGTAATCGCAACATTAAAATTATGAAAACTTATTTATAGATTTTTTTTAAATATTAATTTGATGACTTTTTTTTTTTTTAAGTAGGTAGGTACCTATTGTTTTTATGTGTCGAATTATAATTTCCAGTTCAGTCCATTATTCTTGACATTTTCATCTCAAATATACAACTTTGGAACAACTTTAGGTTACGAAAAGTTCACTAAATAATTTTTATACAAATTATGTATGTATGTATGTATACAAGCTCCCTAAGTTAGCAAAACCACTTCAATCGATCAAATAACCATATTATATCTAAAACCATATAGGTATAACCCTAAAGTTTAATTTGTCACGCTAGCTGACATGCAGATCCATTATTGTGATAGCAAATGCCTCAAAATAATAAATAACAAAACTCATATAAACTAGAATTTGGTTGCTTAAGAAGTTGACGTAAGCCTATTTCTGCCATATTCATCCATAACCATCTACATACAAACATTTACTCCTTCAACATATCCATAGTTAAACATAAAATACCTACCGTGAAAAACAATTGATGATTCCACTGGTTATAGTAGTCATCGTTATAGTAATTCATGCACGCCCACCACGCATAATAGTGAGAAAATATCGACAGCGAAAATAGCAGCACCATTGAATATCTGACTCGATTCTGTAGAATCAGGGCAATCAATTGCTTGATGCATTCGTAAAGTCCAATCACTGCCAGGACAGTTAAAATCCACATTTTCATTGAATTCTGTGTGGCATTGAAGTACATGTGTTTGTAAGAGGCAATTCCGGACTCGTAGGGTCCTTTGAATACGGTATCCCAACAGGAACATGAACAAAACCGCTTATCCACAAACCGAGCATAGTTCTGCCAGAAATACCACAGAACGGCAATGTGGGCGGGTGGTATGAGGGCTGGTGCTAGGCTTCCACATGCCGCTGGCAACCATTGTGTGTGGAACATTTTTAGTTACACTTTATTTTTCGTCCTTAAAATGTCCGAGGCTGACAAATGAAATGAGAATTGTTGATATAGGACATAAGTATGCAGACATTTGATATAAAAACAAATTGTATAAGGCATTTTTGAACTCACCTCTTTGAAGATTCCAGAGTTAATTGCTGATTGTTGATTAGTGAAATTCCTTCATAGTTTTGTTTGATTTTTGATCAAGATAAACCTTAGATGATTTAGTAGTTAATGAAGTTCTAAAAGGAAATGAGAGGAAAGTTGATATAAAATGTAGACATTTTCCACTTTAAGATAATTAGAACAGTCAAATCATCACAAAAAAAATATTAACATTGCTTTGTTTGTTTGTTTGTAATTTATTGTTCCTTGAAGCCTAAGGTCTCATAAACGACTAACCGTATCTAATGTTAAAGTTTCTTACAATTTTCAAAACCTTCAGGTTTGGATTTTTAAAAACATTTTCAATTTTTTTTTCTATGCAACTTTTACCATAAGAGCAAGTTCGTGCATTTTATTTATTTAAAAGGAAAAATATATAACACTTCAAGCTGAATTTTTGACCAATCAGATACAACCACTCGAATAACTGGAGTCAATGAAGAAGTTATAATGACGCTCAAAACAAAACTGAACGTTTGGAATTGTAGGGAAGTAGTCAATGCAATTAAATTTGGAGTGTATGCCAAGAAAACAGCAGATCTTTTGAAAAAAATATCCTGAAAAACTACTCACACCTACACTTTACAAAATATTGGTTGGTTCATAGTCAAAATATCATAGAAGAAGCCCAGGAGTGCGTTTCAAGAATTCGTCAAAATAAAGACCTATTTGACATACTTGCTTAAGGCATTTAACCCTTTGCTTCCTTTTGGTTTCAGCATGAAACCACCTATTAATTATTTTTAATTTTTTGTTGCAACAATCAAAAAATTTAATATCTGTATAAAAGTTAATATTTAGGTAAAAAGTGCAGGATTTGTGAGGGTTTTCTCAATTTTTCAAGTAGCCTTAAGCTCAGAATTACAAATTTAAATAACGGTAACACTAAAATAGAATGATTATAATGGTTCTTTAATCTATGGAATATGTAAACATGTTTTTAATCAGAAAATTTGCTTTTCCAAACTAAATATTAGTTTAATAAGACTTTTTGGTAAAACACATTGGTTTTTAAGTGCATTTTTATCCTTTATTTTTTTTTTTTTTTTTTACTAAAAAATGGACTTCAACTTTTGAACTCTCAGCTCAAAACGTTCCTTATACAATGTTATTACTAGTACAATCATTATTTTTTCGTTTTGGTGTGTAATTAGAAAATATCAAAACTTTTTTTCAAGATTTTTGTAGTTTTTTTCGTGAAAAAAAATAAAAAAAGAAAAGTTAGGAAACTAAAAATATCTGAAAAAATTATAATCTCCAGAAACGATAAGTTTTATACACACTACCCCGGACTTATAATTATGATAGTCTTAAAGAAATCTAGTGCGTATATGTTTATTGGTATTACCTTTACATCTTTTTCCACTGTTTGACTTTTAATATACAATACAACTGAAATACATTATAAATGTCCTCTTGTTTACTGAAAAATAATTAAAAACCTAAAAATAAAAAAGGTACTTTGTTCCCCACTGTTTCACTTGAATTGGTTCGTTTCCTTTTTACTTGCGATATAGGTACTATAGGGCAAGTTTAGGATTCGTAAAAAAAATCGAACTCGAGATAACAATTTTACATGACATTACGATGATGGAGAATGCCAAAAAAGTGGGTCCGGCAATTCTGTCTGTCTGTCTGTCTGTCTGTGTGTCTGTCTCTATCTGGAGCTGCAGCCTAAACGAGTGAAGTGATTTTCTTCAAACTTGGTAGTTAGCAGTTTTTGGTGATTCCCTAGAGGGGAAATTGAAATTTTTTTTTTATGACCAAAACTAACGGTACCTGCCATATAACGGAAATAGAAAAGTTAATTTTTTTCAAAAACGGCTCTAACGATTTTGATTAAAATTTTTGTGTGTAGTACTACACATAAGAGCCAACTTTTCATATAAAAAAAATATTTTTTGTACCGTTATTAACGGTACCTGTCATATAACGATTTTTTTCGTTTCTGAATATCTCGTACAACATTAACCCGATTTAAATAAAAATTTTTATACAAAAGTGTGTAAGTAAAGATAATAATAAAATTTTAGAAAATTTTCAAAAAACGCATTTTTGGTTTTTTAAAAAATATTTCAAAATTTTTTTTTGAAAAATCAATTTTTTGAAAACGGATCAATGAAAAATTTTGAAATTTAGTTTTTATGTGTAAATCAAAATGGCATACCAACTTTTTTTTAAAAAAATGTTAAAAAAAATTTTATATATAAAAAATTATTTTTTCAAAAAACGGCTCCTACAATTTTCGAAAATTTTTTTCTAAAAATACCTTTTTATACAATAAATAAAATGGCTTATTTTTTTTTTTTTAAGATAATTTAAAACGGAGTTTAATTAATTATAAAAACAAATTTAATTTTTTTATACTACCTACTTATGAAATTTTAAATTTCTTGAATAAAAAGCTTTAACATTATTGTTACTTTAAGCATAAGAGCAAGTACGTGCGACCCCAGTCGTGCAATTTATTTCCTACTGTGTCACTTCACTCAGATTACTACAGACGATTGTATACTAAAATACCATTATGTTTATTACCCTAGTTAAAATTTCTAACACCATGTTAAAAAAACAAGTTTTTTAAATTATAAAAATTGAAACGATATCTTAAAAAGATATTTTAATTCGCTTAGAAATTATGATTTTTGCAACCAATAATGGCTAAACGGGCCACTGTTCAACCTCTGTATATAACTTTTGGTTTAAGAAATATTGCTCTTCAAATATGGGCCATTTTGTATGGAAATCAAGTAATTTTCTTCACAAAAGTGCATTGTATCACGTTTTATATAACTTAGTACAAGTGTTTTCTACAAAAAAAAAAAAAAATTGTGACGATGCTGCTAGAGTATGAAATAAAATTTAATGAAACCAAAATCACGTTACAAATAATACTACTAAAAAAATAGTTAAAAAATATGTACTTATAACAACTTCAGTATAATATTATAAGTCCAGAATAATAAGTCAGCCATTTAACAAGAAAGAAACAACATTGAAAGAAAACTATTTAAGCGTCACTTTCACGTTATTTGTATGCCCAAATTTATTACGTGTAAAGATGAATATCTGTTATTATAATAGTAACGAGTATTCTTTAAAAACGCTATATATAATTAAGTAGAGTTTGCATCACAAAATAATTTTTTTTTTTTTCATTTTTTCTTTTAAATCATTTTTTCGTGTTAAAAAAAACTTGCATTCTGAAGAGCTTTAGAACCACCTAGTTTTTCATCTGTTATGTTGAGTAATTTTAAATTTTACTGTGGGAAAAATATAAATAGGTAATAGTTTAAAGCTACACCAATTTTGTAGGTTCAGTTCAATAATAGCTTGTAAATTCAATGTTATTAGTGAACAATAGAAAATCACTCGAAAAACTTGTGAGCTTTGTTTCTCATGGGTGATGTGTAAACATCATACTCAAAACTGCTTTTTTTTTTAAACAATATACCTACATACATATAAAAAGCATATTTATATAAACACTAGCATGAAATAGAAACTAAGTAAGTGTTACATTTTTAGAACTCGAAAATCTCCAATATCAGGAGCTTTGATGTTTAAACATCAAAATGCATAACAAATCCCAAATAACAATGTTGTTTTTATAAGGCCGTACAGGAGCCACACTACCATCTGTAAAGCTTTATAGAAGCAAAGGAATAGAAAAGTCAGATTTTCCAATTCATAAAACAACAATCGTTTCTGTTTTAATTTCAATATACAAAACACTCGTAAAAACCTCTAACCATGAACTATGCAAATTTATGTCAGTCACCAGTAGGTATACCCTCTTCCATCACAGAATATGTGTAATTGAATTGATTTACCCATCGAGTGTGCAAAATGAAATCAGGTGCTAAATAACATCCACAACAACTATACAAAAAGCCAACCGCAAAGGTTATTCAAAGGAAAGCAATATAAAAGCAAAAAAGAGAGACTGTAAGCTAACTAGGTATTAGCATACTTGCCATAACCTTCCGGCAGCATGCAACGTATAGAATACAAAAACAACAACAAAAACTATAAGCAATATGATGACGACTTTTATCACCCATTTGTCCCATGGCGCGGTTAACAAGCGTTCATTGGCGTGTGTGAAATTGAATCAGAATATAAGAATCATTTCCTTCCTATATATACCACATTGGTTGTTTTTTTTTTGTTGATGTTGTTGTTTTTTCGTCCTACTTGGCTAAAGTTATTCAAAGTTGTTGCCAGGATAATAAGAGCTCATTTTCCTTGTGGCGTTACAAACAATGTTAAGCACCCAAAATGAAAACAATAACAAAAAAAAAAGAGAAGTGAAAAAATAATTAAGTGTTCGCTTGCAAGCAGACTCGAGCTTTTGTAATATCTAGAATTATCTAGGTGGAGTTTTGGTGGCTAAGCATGCACTCGTTAAAAAGCCATTAGTTTTTGAATTTGTGAAACACGCGATGGTCAGGACAAATTGGCATTTAGTTTTTTTTTAATGAAACAAAACAATTTTACACAAATTGTCGGTTGAATATTTTATGCAGAAGTGATAACCACAGGATAGCGGAAATGCATGTTCTAACATTCTGATGGAATAATTGTGTTAGAAATTTTAAAAACAATAGAATTCATAGGTTGGGGATAAAAAGGTAGGATTTTTGTGTACCGTGTTTTTTTTTTTAATGAATGAGTATCGAAGTGATTTGAAACACGATGAAAAGAAAAAGCGACAGGAAAAATAAATTGATTATAACTTTTTTGTTTTAATAGATAGATGAATGAAATTTACACTGTAGATAGGTAATAGAATGAACTATAACTGTACAAAATTAATTAATCAATTTAATTTCATATTCAAAATCCTGAGATAACGGTGAAAAGATGTTCTTTTTCTAAACACGTTTTATCTTTCGATCTAGAGAACATACAAATTTGATTTATCTTACTTGGTTGGGTTTAAAAAATTCTTACTTTTTTTTAAGGCATCGTAGAAATATGATTGAAGCGTCATATAAAAGGTGAAATAATAAGGTTTTATATGATATAAAATTTTGAATAGGTTGTCATTTTAAAAAATGGATTTAATGGTGTAAGAAGAGAAAACAGATTGATTTTTTTGCTTTTTTTTGATGAAAACTGATTGTGTTTATATTTCAAGATAATAGCGTCACTTTCGTATTCAGTAAAGTAAACGTAAATAGTTGCACTTTTATATCTCTAGTTTTCCTACACTTTAACTAAATATACCATATTTTGTTTCTAAATTAAAATTCGTTCCTATTTCCATTTCAACAAAGCAATCTATCTACTCTAGATATCTGGAAAAATTGAATAAAATCGATAGTTAATTGCTTGTTATTTAAAACAGTTTATAAAACGAAAAATAAATAAACAAATCTTATTTTATTAACTACAAATTACAAAATACATATTGCCTAATTTTTTTTTTGCATGTTTGTTTATTTTATTTGCAAAGGTGAATAAACATTTATTTTTAGATCCAGAGATTGTTAATTGTGCAAATAGAAAAGATACAAGATTCTTGTGTGAGACGGGATAAGTTAATTTTACAGATTACACTCAAAAGACTGCATGCATGGCCGATGATGGCCCGAGGCCAACGTAATTAGAAGATCCCTAAGCAAAAGACTATGCTATATGCTGATGCTCATGAGAATACACAATACATCGCACGAATGTAATAAGATTTATCTATTTAAACAGCAGAAACAATTGCAGTCTGACTAAAAATAGGACAAACGAGAAAATATATGCAAGGGTTAGAATGCATCCTACAATGCCTAAGGAAAAAAAAGAGATTTCTATTGATGTTAGTTTTGAAAAGAAAATTATTTAATCTATAAATATTATGATTGCAAAAGAAAATATTGCATGATATAATTCTTAATTGCAGTTTTAAGATAATAAATTTGCCTCAAAGACCACATCAACAGTCCATTTATTCAATTATACCAATTGAATGTTTTCCAAGATAAAAACATTGCTTTAAAATGTACTGTAGTGGGTTGTATTTGATTTATAAATTAATATTGAAAATTTGTATGATAAAACAACAACATGTGTGTTTTGTTAGCAAGCAAAAGTTATAGTTATAAATTTCAAACAAAATTTACAATAATTATCATTTCTTAACTTTGGCTACTGGGGTGTATACGTACTTTTTTTTCTTCAAAAGCAGTAAAATGTGAAATAATAACTGTTTTTCGTTCGCATCTTTTTACTTTTATTTATCTGCCTGTCTTTATTTATATAATCTGTCTTCACCTTTAAATAAAGTAGGTACAAATCACTGAATCGATTTTCTATTAATTTTGTTAAATTTCGTCAAAAAGTGTATTATAGAAATTCTAATAATATTGCTTGGCTAATTGAAATCATTTCTATTTTGTATCATCTAGTACCGTTTTAAATTGTTGAGCTATCTTGGGAAAAGAAAATCCAATAATTGAATCAAATTATTCATTGACAAATGTAATAAATCATCAACGCTTTATTCCTGCCAGCATCATTTTAAAGTTTATTAAGTTAATGCGGTCACGTTTTAAGAACACAGATTTCTATAAAGCCTGGTAGACGTGCACGTGATATATTCTACTAGATGCAAGAAAAAAAAAATAACAAAACAAGTGCTTATAGCAAACCAAGAAATCTTAATAAATACTTCAAAAATATATGTTGGTAGCATTTCCTACAGAGAAAAAAAAAAGGAATTTTAAAACAAATCCTTTTTTAAGAAAATTTTATGAATCCCATGGTATAAAAAGAGAAGGTATGATCATTAGAAAAAACTCAGTACCGAGAACTGTCAAAACTTATGGCTACTTAAGGTTTTGACAGCCCAGCCCATTGAAATTGTTGTTGTAAACAAATTTGTCTTTGAAATCGTTGTTGCTTTTGACTTTGCCAAATGCCAAACGTCAAAACCTTATTACCCCATTTTGTAAGATGGCTTGTCTTTTTATACAATGCATAGTACCTATAAGTGATAAGTGAGAGGAATATGGGAGGGGGATGCGGCTTTCTTATGGGACATTACTTCACTAAGAGTAGGAAATAATTTCACTTTTTTTGGGAAGTTAGTTCTCGCTGAATGTGAGAACAACATTTTTTTTTTTTTTTTGGAACGAAATTCACTTTTGGGTGAAGTGGGAAGTGAAAAATAATTTTTCTTTTTAATATTGTATCTTATTAGATGAGGTGTCTTTGGCACATTTTTTTTACAAAAGTCTGCACTGAAAAATGAAAATGGGAAATCGGGCGTCTTCACAAAGTTTTTGCACTCTTTTTTTCTAGTACAAACTTTTAAGAAATAAGTAAAATCAAGAATACATTTAGGAAATTCAAAATAAATAAAATTGATATATATACTTACTAGGGTGGGTCAAAAAAATCGAAATTCTTTTTTTTTTAATTGGTACTCCGAAAAATCGATTGCTAGACCCCTCTAGAATATACACACCAAATATGAGCTCTTTATATTAATGGGAAGGTCCTCCGCTTTGCAATTTTCCATTTTTACATCAAGCTTCTACTAAAAAAAAATATTTTTTTTATTAATTGACTTTTTAGCAAATTTCTTTTCATATTCTTGTAGGAAATTGAACGCTCTACAAAAAAGGCCTCATACACTTTTTTCGTTTATCTAACCGTTGAATAGATATTTGAGGTCCAAAAATCGAGAAAATCTTTAAAAATTCGTTTTTTGTTCTTAATTTTGTAACAAATTGTAAAATTATAATGATCAAACGCGCAAGACATATTCTTGTTGAAAATTGATTGCTCCACAAAAAAGGTCTTATTAACTTTTTTCATTAATCTAACCATTCTAAAGATATTCGAGGTCAAAGTTTAAAAAAAATATAAAAATATTTTATATTTTTAAAAAATTTCTAATTCACTGAAACTTCATTATTTTCAAATTAGCAAGATATATTCTTGTAGGGGCTTAAACGTTCTACGAAAAATTCCTTGGAATGAAATTGATTGCTTTAACCGTTTAGAATATATTCGTATCCAAATCGCAATGCATACGGGTCATAAGAAAACTATTGAAATCAGTGAGCATTGGTTTGGATACGAATATCTTCTAAACGGTTAAAGCAATCAATTTCATTCCAAGGAATTTTTTGTAGAACGTTTAAGCCCCTTCAAGAATATATCTTGCTAATTTGAAAATAATGAGGTTTCAGTGAATTAGAAATTTTTTAAAAATATAAAATATTTTTATATTTTTTTTAAACTTTGACCTCGAATATCTTTAGAATGGTTAGATTAATGAAAAAAGTTAATAAGACCTTTTTTGTGGAGCAATCAATTTTCAACAAGAATATATCTTGCGCGTTTGATCATTATAATTTTTCAATTTGTTACAAAATTAAGAACAAAAAACGAATTTTTAAAGATTTTCTCGATTTTTGGACCTCAAATATCTATTCAACGGTTAGATAAACGAAAAAAGTGTATGAGGCCTTTTTTGTAGAGCGTTCAATTTCCTACAAGAATATGAAAAGAAATTTGCTAAAAAGTCAATTAATAAAAAAATTATTTTTTTTTATTAGAAGCTTGATGTAAAAATGGAAAATTGCAAAGCGGAGGACCTTCCCATTAATATAAAGAGCTCATATTTGGTGTGTATATTCTAGAGGGGTCTAGCAATCGATTTTTTGGAGTACCAAATCAAAAAAAAAAAAATTTCGATTTTTTTGACCCACCCTAATACTTACTCGTACATAAGTAGATTCAATTTAATTCCAATGTTCAAATGCGAAGCGGAAACAAAATTTTCTAACCCGAATTTTAATGAGAAGCGGAAAAACTTTTTGCCCACGTGAGGATCAATTTTGAGGTGTGAAAATTAAAAATTCGCGTCCCCCCTCCCTCCAAAACGGTACACCATTCAGACTTTCGCCCTGCAAAAAATTTTCCCCATCCAACTTTCATCACATTTTTATACAAAAAACAATGTCAATCTGAAACGATGACACGGTACTAAATTCTGCCCCGTCAACGCTGGGACAGGGTCATTGCGATGACACCCAGTCCTAAAACTCTGTCAACGCGTCCCAATGGAATTGACACGGTCAACGAAAATAGTCAATGCGAGTGTGTCAACGCGAGTGACATCGTACCAGTCAACGCAATGACAGCAGTTTTCGTTGATGATCACACGACGTGACACTCTTGGGACAGATTGTGACGTCATTTTTATGTCAGAGAGTCAATGCGTTGACCGATTTCGTTGACCGTGTAATCATAGCTTAAGCATTTTATTTGTATAACTTCTTAGTCCAGTTGTTAGTTTTTTCGAAAACTACAAAATAGTAGGTACGTATACACCATGTATGCCTGAACCTGAATGGAAATAACGCAACGGGTTCTATGAATCAAATACATATTATTTTAAAGTTTAAAAATTTAAATAACATATTGAATAAATAAACTCTTGATGTGGCACAATTATGAATTAGGCTCCCGGAAATTATGATAGATTAAAAAAAGAAATCCTGATATTTTTTTATGTTCAAAATTGAAAAAAAAAACACCAGACAATAATTTGGAAAATAAAGCAGAAATGTTGCTTTTCCATAGCTGTGGGAAATAAAATGGAACAGTTTCAGATTATATTCTGTTATATTCTGTCAAGTCAATACGATTGCCCTATTAAAAACAAGTGTGCTTGTTTTTTGACCTCAACAGGTTAAATATAACCTTTTAGATAAAGCAAGGACCAAGGATTCAAAAAGTTCTTAAAAATATTTTTGGTGAAAGGGTGTTTTTTTGATGGGTTGAGTTTTGTGTGAGAACGGTATCATAACAGCTGACTTAAATTTTATTGATTTTTAAAACTTGGTGAAAAAGTTTTGGTTGGTATAAGCATTAAGAATGTATAAAGTGTACAAAAATATCTTGAGAGAAAAGGTGTTTTTTTTTTAAGAAATTATGAAATTCGAGATTAGCACCCCAAAAACTGGGAAAAAGTTGTTACACCAATAAAAATTGGTAAATATGTTTCATTTATAACAGAAACCAAGAACCCAAAAAGTCTATAAAAATATTTTAGGTTAAAGGGTGTTTTTTTTGGGAAATAGGAAAAATCCGCGATAAGTCCGATAAAATCAATGGTATAAAAAGTACCCTTCATAAGATATGTTCTCTTTCCCATGGGAATTACGAATAAAAGAAATCTATATAAATTTTTTTCATGTGAAAGGGTGTTTGTTTTATGTGTTTTTTTTAGTGAAAACAAAAACGATGGGTCACCCTAATGAAATTTAATAAAAACATTGAATTTGGGATAGAAAGCAAGAATAAAGAGTTTTCATAAAAAAAAATAAGGTGAAAGGGTTTTTTTTCGAAGAGACAGAAAAATCTGTAATTGGTCCCAAAAAGCCAGAAGTGAGTACAAGTAGACGCTGATTTATATAAAATATATAAAATCAAATAATTTTCAAAGAAGTTTTATAATTAAAACAGTTTTTAGACTTTACAACCAATATAAAATAAAAGTAGGAACGAACCTGTCATGCATTTAATTTTAATAAGAATGAATAAAATATTATAATTTGTTTCTTGTCTTATTAAAATTTGTTACACCTATTTGAATACATATAGCTTGTTGAATAAGTTAATATCTACCACCCTCTTCTAATAACATGTTCATAACTTTCTACAAGACATAAATAAATGACATCTGTAAATCATATTTCTCATAACCTTTCATCACAGATAAATCACAATTTTTATATCTTGAAAGATTGTTGGCCCCATAATAATTCTCATCAACCCCTCTTTATACAACCTACTACCGTTCCATCATAAACAACGAAATAAAAATCTTAGTCCTTTGTTTCCCTTTTCAAATGCAAACACAGCATGAACACAAAGATTTTGTCACCCTTCTTATATGACTTATAAGTGAAAGAAAAATAATAACGGGTATAATAACAATAATCACGATGATAGAAAAACAATCAAGAGTCGAAATATTTTGTGTACACAAACAAACAAACAAAATATAAAATATTTTGTTTTTATGTTGTACATGAATTTATATATGTATGAAATTGTACACAGTGAGTGTTTTTGTGATGTCTCTGAATAGGGTACATTTTGGCATTTGCCAGCATGGAACTCGACTCGCAAAACAATGCATGACAGACAGCACCCCCAACAATAATTATTGTGTGAGAATGTGTTAGTAGGATAGACGATGCTTTATCTGCTGTCATTTGAAAGCAAATAGAACAGCGCACACTCTGACAGCGTGAGGTGCACTCACAAGACTCGTCCTATACCACCCTCTTTCCACCCTCCCGTGGCCCATAAAAACCCTTTTTGTTGTAAAAAAACAAAAGAAGCAAACACAAAAAAAGAAAACCCTTGATGGCCGTAATAAGAAGAAAATTATGGCACTCAGGATCGAGAGAGAGAAGATTTTTTTCCAACCCCCATTTGCGTTCCAATTAAATTTATCTTCGTGGGATAATGATTTGATGGATTTTTGAATAATTTATTTTAATATTGTTACATCAATTTTGCGTAACGCCTTCGAAAGGTTTTCAATAAATATTTTATACCGGTGTGAGGCAAGATTAATTAAATCCAATTTTATTTCTTACAATTTTTGCTTTTGGGTTGTGTATCCTTTTTTTAATCCTTAAATTGGGTTTTTTTGTTGGTTGAATTTGAGTCGCAGGTGTAAATATTTCAAATCAAACGAGAAAACAAAAACAAATTTTCAATTCACATAGAACCGTGCCCTCAATATATTCATGAGCGGGTGGAAGACGCAATTGACCTTTTTTTTTTCTTCATCAAACTGGTTCACACCGAGAAAAATGTAATTAATCCTTTTCGATTTTTTTGTTGTATTTTCACGCCAAGCTTTGATTTTATACGATTTTTAGACCAATTTTTTGTAAAATAGAATTTTGAAGACAAATGCGATATGTTTAAGTGATTATGTCTGGATTTAACTTTAAGATTTTATTTTTTGATAAAATTACAATTTTAAGTTCCATCGCGACGAAATTTTACTCTGTAAAAGGTATAATGTTAACGGTTTAAGGAATAATTGAAAACTGCTTATAGGCGGTAGAGACAAACTTTGCCAAAGGTATCGGATGGATTTTTCATCCTCACTGGTATTGGTAATTTTGAGAGAGAGAAAATTCTTGTGGATTTTTTTAAAGTGTGCGTTTTGTTTATGCGCGAAATTGAAAAGTTTGTGATGCGCACAAAATCATATGGTCATGTGCCGGCGGCATGTAATTGGCGTTTATATCATGATGCTGGACCGGTCGGTCATGTATCGCACCGTAGACGCCGCCGCTGATTTGGCCTTGTTTGTCTACAAAATTTTTATTATCATCTTGATGCGAAGGTGGAAAGCTTTTTGCAGACATTATATTTTACGGACGTGTCTAAATGTTAAAAATGTTCGAGATTAAAGGGAAGCAAATAAATGCACCTGTTGGGATATTTTTGTATGCGAAAAAGCTTGATGTTATTGTGTCTTGCGCTGTTGGGGTAATACATAAGCTTTTAAATTTTCGAAAATCATTTGAATTTGAATTGTTGTTTCAAAGTAAGTTATCGTTATTTTTCAAATTTTTGATCCCAACTGCAAGGCCAGTGTAGTATATTAATTTCCATCAAGACCATTTGCTCTGATATAACTCATGTAGGTACTTGTTTATTTTATATAACTGAATGTGAAATTTTAAAAATGCACATTAGAAAATGTTCACTATGGCGTATACGAGCTTTTTTAAATAAAATTTTATTTTAATGTTTTTCAAAAATGTATACATATCATTAAACCAAAAGTTCTTTCGAGATTTTGGTCTAAGATATCATAAGATATTATCGAGACTCGGTTCCAAAAATATCTGCTTCCAAATGCAGAAAAAAACAATAAATAAATAGTAAATAACTCAGCAACCAGAATTTTTTTTTCAGCCATGAATAGAGTTTAAAGAGAACTTTCTTTTGATGTCTCACTCGGAAGACTTAGACGTTTTTTTTTAAATGCATATTTTCCGCAAGGGGTACCCCTTACAATTTTTTCGAAACCTCAAAAAATAGATTCGTATTTTTGATACCTGATTGCATTGAACACAAAACTTATTTTGTGACAATGTAGAAAAAAAAATTTTTTGTTTGGGAATAACTCAGCAGAATAAAAAAGGTTCACTGTGGCGTATACGCACTTTTTTATATACGCACTTTTTTATTTTAATGCATTTTAAAGCATTTTCGAGACTTTGGTCTAAGATGTCTTTAGGATGTCTAAAAAAATATTTGGTTCGCAAATAACTTATGTCATTTTCGATTGGTTTCACTCAAGGATACAATCATTCTGAAATCCAATAAAACACTTTGAATCGCTTCCACTCAATTCTGAAATTTTATATCTGTATTAGTGAATAATCAAATAAAAATTGTTTTGTTCTTCGACTAGGAAAGGACCCCGCACATTTTGTATGGGAAGTGGACCTCGGTGAAATTGTCTGAAATTTTAGTATGTTGTTCTCTTCAAGCTCCTGATCAAAAGCCGAAATGCGCAGAAAGTCGAAAAATAGACAGTTTTAAAGATAACGGTTTTTTTTCCGATAACTATCTCAAACCTTTAATAAGGGATAGTAACTCACTATAATTGTGTTTTGGGCTATTTTTTAGTGGAATCCATAGGTTTTCGGTTTCGCTGAAACCAAATCCGAAGTCCATTCTGCCCCATCACGACAGGTTTTCAAGATAACGTTAAAATTTTATTTTCATGTTTCAATTCCAACTCTATAAAATAATTACCATAAAATATATGAGGCTATGAGAGCAATATCGGCGTACCCACTTTTTTCAAAAATGAGTTTTTAATAAAAACTTGGTCTCTTAATATATCTTTTTTAATACAAAACTAAAAGTATGCATCTAGATAAACTCAGAACTAGATAGCACTCAAAAAAGTGTTGTTTTCAGAGACCAGAAATAACAGTCAACCTTTATTTTTAATCGGTTTCTCTCTGAGAATCACCAAATTACTTTAAATAGTTTCGGTTAAGGTTTGAGATTTATTTTTAAAAATCAAAAATAAAGGTTATCGGTTGAGATTTATTTTTTTAAATATCTCTCAATGGTTGAGATTTTTACAAAAAAAATAAATGGAAAAGGTCAACCTTTAACCGTTTTCGCTGAAAATAAATCAAAAATGGTCAATTTAAAGGAAAATGTCGAATATGTCAAGAATGTCTTTATATTGCAAAAATAAATATGAAAAGGATGTTTTTTCTAAGTTTATGTATTAAATAATGTATGAACTAAATAGACTCTCAAAGTTCTTTAGACCCATGATTATATCTCTTTTCGTTTAAAGTAAAATCTAAAGACGAAAATGTGATTTCCACTGTGATTTGAGTCGCTGGGACGACAAGCACAACCAATGCAATTTCGAATATTTCAGTAGACCGATGTTCTAATATCTTGGTCAAAGAGTTCAGCTTCCAGAAGCGTTTTCGCCCGCCCATCTTCAAACTTCAAATAGCTCCGAATTTTGAAAAAAAATGAAAAAAATTTTTGATACCAAAAGGTAGCAGGGACTCTAACCTACATTTGGGTACAACTCCCATCCATGTAGGTGCACGCGTTCTCAAACTGGGAGAACTTAAACGTAAAAAAAAGTTAAGCCCGATTCTGAAAAAATAGGCATGATTTGGCGGTTTAACATGGAAGACGATTTTTTAAAAATCTAACAATGTGCAAAGCGTAGGCCCATGACACAAATTATCATTTGGCATCACTCCCAAAAATTGCTCTCAAGCGGTTTAGCTTCCAGGAGCGTTCAAAGATTCGGGGATTTTTCAAAAAAAAATTTTACCCCAACTTTCAAACGCGATTTTCTCGGAATTTTGAAAAAAAAAAAAAAAATCCAGCGATAAATTTCATTGGTTGACCGAAACATACAAAAATACAAAATAAAGGTTTCTCTCAGACCTTGACCGAAATTTTTCTTTTTTAAAAATAAAGGTTATTTTATGACCTTTATTGAAAATGGCGACAAATAAGAGTTATTAAGGAACCTTACAAAAGGTTGAGATTTATTTCTGATCTCTGGTTGTTTTATAAAACCCTGTATTTTAAATCTCTAGTAGCTTAAAACTGAATTTTGTGGCTTACGTCACTATTGTTCTCATAGCCATGTTAAAACGGAGTTCTAAAATTTGTTTTGGTCCCCCATTTTTTTAGAGTGTTTCAAAGGTTGTTTTTATAAATTTGAAAGATATATCAAAAAGTTACATAAATACGCTTAGGCTTGTTTCGAAATTAGGGGGTAAAGAAAACACAATTTTTCCACATAAATATTAAATCACTTTTATTTTTTTTTTTGATTTTTAACAACAAAGACAATTATTTTTTTTTCATTTTCAGTTTTCGCCATTACATCTTAAACATTAAAATTAAGATCTAAGAAAATATTTTTGCTCAATTTACAATTTTTTACTGAGTTTTCATTTCATATTGATATGACAGAACTTTTGTTTTTTTTTCTTTTTTTTTTTTTAATTCTCTACTACTATAATGCTTAGGTACTTGGTACTCTATAATATTTATAAATATATATACTTTTTAACATTATATATATATTTATTAATGTACATATATTTTACAATGTATTTAGTTTTCTTACCCTCATGTTCCATTTAAAAGATTGTTCTTTTTTATACTTTACTTAGGTACAAGAATTTAATTTAAGGTACAATTACAATTTAAATACCTATTCAAAGAAAAAAAAAATATTTATTAGAAATGTGTAAAAATATGTGATTTTCTCTTATTTTTATTTCTTCTATTTTACCTGTATACCATTAGTTTTCTTAACTTACAAATTACACAATGACTTATACTCCAATACACATACACAAACACACATACCACATTCAAAATACTTCCATAACTTAATAAAATTACTTAAATTTATAATAATTTTATTTTTACAAAATATTTGTTTAAAAAATTCGGTTTTTATTCTTAAAGCAATTTTAAAATGCCAATTTTTTTCTTTCAGAACTTTAATTGTGCATTCAGAAAGAATAAAGCAGTCAATTTTATTTTTTATTTCATCTTATCTTAGATTTATTATTTTTGAGTAAAATTTTATAAACGAAAATTAAAATAATTAATGCATTTAATTCATTCAAAGCCCTGATTTATTTTCTGTTTGGTTTAGCTTGGACCGTATCACATACCGATTCTTGACGTCATTTTCATAATTAGTTAACTTTTAATCGATTTATTTACTTATGAACGAGATTGGCACATTATTTTATTTTCAAATCTATTTTTATCTTACATTTATTTATCAAATGTCTTGTTCTATTTTTACAATAACAAAAAAGCTTTTATATTTAAAGTTAATACTAAATTTAAATTTAAATAATTAATTATAATTAATACATGCCTTTTAATTTACACTAAAAAATAAACATCAAATATATAAACATACATTATGTTAATCATTTCAATTATTTTCATTTCTGCACCAAATAATTCTATATACCTAGTAAAAATTATTCTTAAATTATATCGGAATGAAATGAAAATAATTTTTTAAGGTATTATTTGATAGATACACTCATCATTAGTTTATAAACTTTATGTTCTGAATAACTGTGACATAAATCATTTAAATTAAAATAGCGTTTACTTTTGATTTTAATTTTATTTTTGAACAGTCAATAGCTGTGTTTTATTTTCCTCGTGATCCAGATCAGATCATTGTTTTTATTAGCTTTACAACAAAAGTAGGATTTTGTTTTGTTATTGTTTCGCAAAAAAATTCATGATCTGATCTGGATCACTAAGAAAATAAAACACAGCTAATATTAAAACTAGTTATCAAAGTAATACAAATTTTAGTTTTTAAACAGAATGCGATAGACCAAAAAGTTATTTCGGGAACATTTACAAAAAATTCAAACACTTAAAAATCAGTTAAATTCTATTGCGTACAAAATCTGAGTTACAAGTTGGAACATTGCTTGCAAGTATGAATATGACTGATGTGCCGTGATTTATTTTTGTTACTTGCTATAAAATCATTTTCTTGATGTCTTACTTTCTCGTAAACGACCGAGTTTAATGAACATTTTTGTAGAAAGTTTAATTTTTTTTTTAAAGATTTTAAAATCAAGAAAATATTTTCAAAAAAGTCATTTTAAAAATTTTACTTCGAAAAATTTATTTTTTTTTTTAACGGAGACGTGTAATAATAATATATATATTCCTCATCCGCTAATATCTAATTTTATTATATCATATCTCGAGATCGATTTTGTAGGTACCTTAATCGGCAAGCAAAAAATGAACTCCTTAATCCCGAAAATGGTCGAGTTATGAAAAATTAATACAAGTACAATCGGTGTATAACTCGGCTTTCGTTGGCCTCTCTACAGTTTCATTATAAAAAATAGGTCTAAAACTCTTTTTAATCTTATATGGCTTCGTGATTAAAAAAAACAGGTACGATGATAAAATGCACGACTGGGTCGCACAAACTTGCTCTTGCAGTTCAAAGCACTTTTATGTTAGTTTACTTGTAGATTTTAAGAGCTGCCTCTATATAAATTTTAAAGAAATTTTGTTGATGTTGGGGAAGAGCCGACATTTTTATATAAAAAAAATTTTGTTTTACTAGACTTTTTGTGGAAAAAATAAAAATGCAGTTTTATTCCAATCGTTTATCTTAAGTTGAAATCAACGTTATTGGTATATCTCATGTTTATTTGCTTTTAATAACAAATCTCGAAAAGTTCTTTGCCAATCGCTTTCAAATTTTAACACAACATTTCATTTACATCCCTGTAAGTTCTTATATTGTTTTTAACAATAAGTAATTTTAACAACTAGTAATTATTAAGTATAACTAACTGACACGGTCACGCTTTGATGTATCTCACCGCGATTCACCACCTTCGCAAATATAAAAACTTGCGAGATTATAAATGGAACATTGTGTCAAAATTTGAATGCGATTGGCAAAGAACTTTTCGAGATTTGCTATTAAAAGTAAATACATGAGGTATACCAAACACGTTGATTTCAACTTAAGATTTCTCGAAGAAGAAAAGAGATATTTAAGAGATCTAAACGGATTTAGAAAGACAAGATTTGGTTCTTTTAGAAACCGTTACAAATTTATTTAAGACAAATATCTAAAAGCTAAGACATAATCTCGAAAACTGGTAAAAAGCGGCATTTTCGATTTTCTACCGGGATTATCTCAAAAACGTGATGTGATAGAATTGTTCTGACTTCGGATTCGAGCTCAGCACCAAAAAAACCAGAAAAGTATATACAGTGCTGCTAAAAACATTCCGGATTTTTTTTGTGATTTTCATCAATTGAAATGTTATAATACAAAACTGGTACTGGTAAAAATGATCTTTAATACTTACAAAAATTTTAGAAATTTTAAAATGAAGTAAAGTCAGAATTTCAGCTGTGAAAAACTAACCGGATTTTTTAAAGTTAATTTTCAAAGTTAATATTTTGCTCAGTAACCTTTTTTTTTGAAGACTGCTTGGCACCAACGAGACTTGGACTAGGCCAAATAAAATAAAATAGAACTAGAAATATGCTCCCAGTAATTTTTCAAAGCTACAAGTACGCTAGTTGCTGAAATGGGATTTTTCTTTTCTACCCGTCACTTAAAGATGGCCCACAAATTTTTAATCGGGTTCAAGTCGGCTAATTTTTACGGCTATTCTAAGCAAGGAGTATTGTCTGCCCCAAACTTCTGTTTAATGGGCTTTTAAGAATTTTTGGCATCATAACTTGCAGAAAGAGGCGAAGTAAAGGCATATATTTCTCCTTTAATGGAGCCATTATCGACTCCAACATCTCTCTATTTTGGAAATGATATATAATTCCGTTGATTTTGTGAAACGGGCTAGAGCCTGCAGCTAAAACCCAAACCATCACTGATCCTCTGCTGTGCTTTACGATAGGGAGCATATTTTTTTGGTTTCAAACATGTCCATGTTTGAACCATTTCACAATCGGAATAAAACAAGCTAAAATTGCTTTTATCACTGAAAAGCATATTTTTGCGTTTTGTTATCGAACAACTCAGATGTTTTTTTGGAAATACAACCATGTTGAAGTATTTTTATTTTCAAATTTTAAGTGTTCCTTAAGATCTTTTCATTGCCTACCTTTTTAGACAATACTTAGTATAAAGAAATGGTCTTTTTCCGAGCCGAAAGACAAAAAGACCAAATCTCTCAAATCCTTTCTAACTGTACTTGATGTTGAAAGCAGATTAAGCTCCTCACAAATCGTTTTAGAAGCCGTAAAAAAACTCTTTATTCGCCTATCAATTTTTAGGGATATTTTGTGATGGCATTAACCCAATTGATCTACTTCAACTAATTTTTCGCTTTTTTTACTTTTTGACGATATCAAACAAAATCCGGAATGTTTTTAGCAGCACTGTAAGTATATAGTATTGGTGTCTGTAACAAAAACCTTGTTGACCAGTGTAAGTTATCATGTAAAATAAATGTATTTCTAATCAAAAGAAATTTTTCTCTAAAAAATATTGGAAAATAGAAATTCATATCTTAGATTCTTAGTGGTTAACATAAAAAGTGGTTTTTTGAGGGAATTACCAATTTGTGACTTCTGTTTTGAGTTACTTTAAAAAAGAAGGACATAGCTAGGACAATTGAATCATTTATTTGCAAAACATGATAAGTCCATGATCAGGAGAAGAAAAAACGTTCTATTTTCTTTTGATATGCGTAGCAAAATTTATAAAAAATATATTCTGTAGGACTCTTGCCTAGCTACAAAATACCGTTTCGTTTTTAATTTTTAGAGCGATAGTTCAAAAGATAAAAAATAAAAACGCTTTTGGACTTATCATACTTTGAAAATAAACGGATGTGAAATTAGTTTTAAAATGGATATACAATTTTGCTTTTAGCCCCAGTCTATCAAACAATTGTATTAGAGATTAAAATACAATGTCCGGACTACTTATTTAACTTTAAAGTAGCTCTAAACTTAAGATTTTCAATCATTAGTCGAATATAGCATTTCCACAAAAAGAAGCTGTTGTTTATTTTCAAAAGATGATAAGTCCGGGACTTATTCTGTTTTTGATACTAAAAAAATATTTCGCGTAGCTGTAAAATCGGATATAGATGGAGTAGATACTTCATATTTTGAAGACAGACGTGGTTATCCCTGGAGTAAAAATTTAGTCAAAAAAACGAATTTTGAAAATAAATGATTCAATTGTATGTATATTTTGGATTAGACATAAAGAAGAATTTTATTAAAAATTATTTTTTGAGACTTTATTTCGA